>NW_019211456.1:19923961-20014919 GCF_002443255.2 Varroa destructor
TGACAATACAATGACGTGTTCTTGTCGGGAACTTTGTATAGATAGATACATTAATCCACGTAGAAAGCTGTTGTATTTCTCTAATTGACCGGTAGCTGTGGCTAAAATCAAAGCGAGCCATTCTTATTGCCGATACACCTTAAAGCGTCTTCGTCTTGATGGCTCTAAGTATAGCTGAAGTCCTCTTTATTCATTACATATTGGTTCAAAAAACGGATGCCCCGCTGACTGTAACTCTGCATGGCCGATAAGAAGCACAATGCTGATTATCTATGTGCATTTGCCCTTCGGCAGCTTTCGAACAAATTCAAGACAATGGAATAGGACTAGTCCGGAGTTGTCTGCTGTTACAGATTAAATGCTGTCCGCCAGCGCAATAATCATAGTAAAAATCGGATCAGAGAGCATTGTTCTGCCCTAAATAGCTTGAACTGGATAATGATTCTAAATTTCATCCTATGATTATTACTACTATTATTAAGGGGAAAATGTAAAAACGAATGGAAGCTTCTTGGGAAAGAATACTGAAAAACACCAAAGGTCTACTGGCTGATATCGTACAATAAGTGATATACAGAGAGGCAAACTTCTTAATTATTCTGTCTAACCCATTTACGTACGTCAAAATATTCGATTCGATTCTTAATCTGAAAAAGCTGGGTCAATTTTATAAAACGCTGCAAGCACTTCAACGTACGAACCTTTAATAGAATCTAGGAAATAAAAAATGCGCGCAAATACAAGAATCTTATAGACCTTTGTATGGTACTCCCCGAAAAAAGTTCGCAAAACATCAATGTTTCCTCATTTTAATTCTAGAGCATCAACTGAAATAGAGAATCATCTATGCCGTCAAAACTGCTAATCCTTAGGCTAAAAAATTATCCTGAGTAAGTGCGTTCCTGCTTACTAGAATTGTCAGTTAGTGAAAATGCACGCTGTGTGGATTCGAAATAGGTCGAAACATAGGCGTCCGTGGTTTTGTCCTATATAGATTATATGCGTGTACTAACAGGCCAACCTACAAGACGTAAACCCAGCAGAACACCGATTTTCTCAAAATGCGATTTTGCAGTGTCAGATGGTCGCTGTGTTTCGCTACAGGAAACGTAACGTTGTCGTGTATGTATTCCTCTCAATATATCCTTGTCAAGTATCCTCAAAATATCTCCATATCAAGTACAGCTTGCCAATTGGGAGCTTGGCCAAGGAGGCAGCATCTGTCAGTCGTCCAAGGCACTAGTTGTCGTTGAGTTCCCTAGGACAGAAGACTGAGTCAAATGCATAGACCGAACTAGGCGTTCAGCTTCACATCGTTGCAGGCCTTGACTTCGACTCCACTCAACCCCCGTTCGAAGAACGCCACCGGAGTGATTTGTAATCAGCCGGCCAAACGGACGAATCAGCTAGACAGGCAGGCGTAAAGGCCGTTAATTCTGCTGCAGTGGGAATAGCTACGATGGCTTTATTATTTCGGTCGCTCAACCCTACTCCGACGACTTTTCATGCATATAAGGACTATAGACTTTCTGTGCTGATAAAAAGATTGCCGTTTTATCAAGTGATTAATAGTAGTAAATGTAGGACATTCGCTGGCAGGAACACCGAGATAGAGAGAAGGACAGAAACCCTGGAGCCCGCTTATTCGCACATCCGTCTATGGCATGCTCAGCTGCGATGAACGAAGCGTACACGGGGGTTGTGTAGCCGCCGCCGCCGTCGTTGTAAAATTCGTGCAAATCTCTGATACGGCAACAACTATTCCACGCCCTGTATTCTATAGTGTACTGATGGGGCCGCTATCGATTGTTCTCTATAGAAATCGAATAGCCTATCTGTCTGCATGTCGGTTAGTTACACAGAAGATTTGACACTCAAAAGTAGGAACCTATGAAAGATTTATTTTGAGATACCATTTTGAATGGGCGTGAACGTTTTCATTTTTTCAACGGTCCACAAAATATAGACTATAAATTAACAGAACTTCTAAATGATCGCTTTGATAACTTCTTCCCGCAACAGGGCGGTAAAATATGCCAGCGAATATCTAACAACGTTAGTGGACATTTTTAATAGACCTAAGCATAAGAATTTTTCTCTATAGATACACTTATATATTGTGTTATTATACTGCTTTCCTTCTATTCCAAGTCAGGCACAAATACGACAGCGGATTAATGTTTGATCTAGGCGAAACCCTATCGTAAATATTTTTGGTTCCTAAAAATTGACGCTTGATTAGCTCGTGACAGTTTGGTACGTGGCTGTTGAACAGACACAAGCAGATTTCTAGAATCTAGAACGAAAGGGCTATTGTAGGGACCTTACAGCTTATCAAGGGGGTACACATCTGAAATGAACAGAGCAGTGGATGCAATTGTTCGAAACACCTAACGAAAACTTCAGGTATAAACTGTATGCTATCAACGTCAGGCAAAAATTGCCCGATCACAGTGACCTAGCTGATGTCAGTCATTGGCTTTCAAGCAGAAAGTCGTCTGCTGTCTTCAGTTCTCTTGTAGAAATTAGTTACAGGCAAAACTGCCTTCTTGTGCACTATCTAGAATACGTCCTCATATTGAATAAGGAGAAATTTTTAGCTTGTGCAAACGCTCTAGGCGTGGTGCCCGGTAGAGGACGTCACGCCACCCTACGTCCTTTACGGAAAGGTTTCCTTGCCGAAATACGTGTACTTGGATGTCCTAAAACCTATAATGGAAACAAGTCGAACAATGGACTATGCGTCTTTTAATATCTCACTCATGCAATCAAATTGATGCAGGGTTGGTTGATAATGTTCTAGATAAGTGACATAGCCGATTTACAGCCCAGAATCGAATCTGCTAACTTATTATATACGAGCCAGAGTCCAATAAATCTTGTCTTGACAAAATCGAGAGATAACAAGGTTGCGAGTAGCAGGTACATCAAAATTGAATACACACGAAAAGGGTGTTCCTAGTGACGACGTACGAAACGGCTCATCCAAGTGTCGGTTTTCCTGGAAATGTTCCGGCCAAAGGAGCGGCAACAATCTCCTATCAATATAATCTAATGCTGTTTCTAGTGGACCACCTTAAAATCACACTGTTCTGTCTTCTTTTGCAGTTTACGTCTTCGTTTGTTAGAATTCGAAAAAAAATCGTATGATCCTTATTTATGAAGTTTATAGGTAATCAAGTCCGATACTATATCCTTGACATATCTATTTATGCACAAATGTATATAAACGATAGAATCGGATTCTTCTCTGAGGTTTCTCTAGAACTTCTCTGAGGTTTTAAATAGGGGCAGACCCAGGTACATAGTAGAAGTGTCATTTACTAGAAAGCTTTGCATAGCTGAGCAACAATTCAACAAACAGCCTCAAGGGACAAAATAAAATTATAACCTACTCAAAACATTGAAATAAGTCCAATTCACCATCCAATCCTATACTTATTACGAGTATACCGGTCATGGAACTAATGTTGCAGCGGTGTAAGTATAATACAACAACCTTTTAATCTATAATTATCTATATCAGACTTAGTTTCTTTATATAGCTAAAGGTTTGCGGCATTCGGGAACTATACCACCTTCACCATGATGTAAGATGAAGAGTTTTTGACACTGTACGTCGTACTATTTCTTTTTTTTGTAGAAAACAGCCAAAGCTAAGTAACAAGTCTAGTAAACAACTGTTAAATTTTGTTCTTAGATCATTAGGTGAAGCAATGCATGTGTCATAAACCCGCTCATCATTGGCTATCCGCTACATCGGCGCACAGACGACATCGTGAAGCTTCTCATCGTGTGACTATTACATGTATGTACTAGTACATGTAGCCTCAAGTACATGTTCTCGTTTTTATATGACGTATCTAAGTACTAATTACGCTCGAGCACTTGTCAATAGCGAGATAAGAGTTATATCATTGCTATCGACCACAGCCCGCCTCATATTTCGTGTATGCCATTGTATGTTAGTACCTTAGATAGCCGGTACGTTGTTGTTTTGTCATTAATCCGACATCCGCATACACAGATATTTCTACGGTTTGATTAATATTTGTAGGCTGGAGCGGTACTATTATAAATATTACTTTACTTATTTTATATATTTAGCGGTACTATATTAAATATTACTTTATGAAAGCACAAACGTACACAGTTTATCCATACTTATATCAATGTATGTACATGCACAACTGTATGCTAAATAATGGTATACTGTATTAACGAATTCGGGAGCCTAGAACCGTATGGATTTATAATTGTTACTGAAAATCGATAGTTCTAAACAACGCCCACCTTCATAACGTATGTCAGATCCCGTTAGCT
The DNA here is from genome assembly GCF_002443255.2 of Varroa destructor. NCBI lineage: Eukaryota > Metazoa > Arthropoda > Arachnida > Mesostigmata > Varroidae > Varroa > Varroa destructor. The sequence goes on from NW_019211456.1 coordinate 19,928,285, forward strand.
CGGTCGTTAATAAACGTTACGCTGTCCGGAGCGAGTTCTTAGCAAACATACGTATGTTAATCGTATAAACGGGCACATCCTCTATTTTTGTTTAGTGTATTGCAGCTTACAGCTATTACTTATGCAGGACCCACTTTCGTGTTGGCGAATCATAAGACCTGTACTAAATAGGCCATTGCGTAAAGCACCTTAAAAGTGTAACTTTGGTTCGATGGAGGCATGCCCTTTCTTATATGACATTGGTCGATTCTACATAAGTCCTTTGCTCCATCTCATCTATATAGCTACAATTTTTTAATCTTTTTTTAAACTTAATTAAACTTTTTTTAGCTCGTGAATTCCTTACGCGTTATTACCCCAAGCCGAGTTGCAGTTTCTGGTTTCAATGAGGCGCGGCAGCTGGCGGCAATTCTCAACGTTCCTGGCTATAGTATCGCTTGGCAGTTGAACCCCCGTCGATCCAGAATTTGGTAGCATAAGCAAGGAGCACGAGCGACAATGGCATCATCTTTTATCTTGTCCTTTATACCGGTGCTTTCACTTCTGGAAACTAGAAGGGTCCAAGCGCTAGCAAGCAAGAACCGCCTCCACAGCTTTATTTTTGCAAAAGAGAGAAAAAAACAGAAATAACGAAAAAGAAAAAGCTATTACAATGCCATAGAGAAACACTAGATTGAGAGTGTCAGCCTCGCAAGTTTCTCTCGCACGGTAGGGGATCTACATTTCGGCCGTTAAACCTCTTCTTGTGCTCGTTCATGCTTTGTGACGTTATGATACGCGTGTATTGCCGCTGGAATTTAGGATGATCTCGAACGGCTCCTCAGCTTTCCTTTACATCAGATTACGAGGATATGGAGCCATTCTCGGAAGAGATACACGTTCAACGTACTACATATAATCACGCTTCTCCGAGACCATGGACCACCCGGCTCCTTTTTCAGTAGCAATTTCCGTGAAATGCTTGAAACACAACAACACGAAAAAGACCAAGAAAACCACGAACAAGACGAAAAAATAACAAGATGCAGTATCTTTCCGAACAAGCGGCTAATCCCAGCAGAGGGCGTAGAATCTAAGAACTCGTAGTTCTGCTCATATAAAGTAACTGGTTGGCATCCATAAATAGTACACGCATGGAGTACACTTGCAAGGGCGCAACGGCGACAGTTGCCACGGGCATCGTAGCAACATCACCCAATTATAAGCTCTCGTTTATATACGCCTGAAAGAAGGCCAAAGCAAGTCCAAATCGCTGGTAGGACGAAAGCGATATAGAACTGCAGGAGGCAGCATCCACGACCAATGGGTGGAAAAGACTTCCACATGCAAAGGCTCGTCTTTTTCAGAAGCACGTTTCCGTCTGTCAGAATGAGGGGATGATATAGCAACGGGAGTGTTATTTGGCCTGGCCACGAATTGCTATCGTTTATTAAGTTCATATCGTAGGCACGACAGGCGGTATTTGACGATACGTGAAGTTCAGTTTTGTTATTTTCGGACATATGTTTGCGGGCTGGCTATGATTAATAAGTTTGAATTAGTTATTGAGAAAAGACATTTTAGAGAAGCCAAAGAGTAGTATTATACCGAAAATATATCAAGAGCGTAGGATCAAAAGGTTTTCGTGTACTTTAAAGTCCAAATGGACTGCATTTTTTCTGTTCACTGTAGATTTCAAAAACAGTTACTGCGTCTACCTTGCATAGGCATCCGTTCAACAAAACTTTTAGGAAATCCTAAAATGTTAGCCTTATGGCATCGGGCTATTGTGCATAGGTGACAGCATAGGATCCGCCGCGGACGAGTTCGTGCGGTTCGAGACGTTGCTACACCTTTTGCTTTCTGAACCACTCGAATACACATACTTTCAATGAGCCCTTCTTGTTCGATCACGATTAAGGGTTTGGGGTCCTCAATGGCGGGCGGGCTAGCGCAGTCATCGACGTCCGGCGACAGGTGACCTCCCCCCGAGTCGTGAGCAACAAGGGTTCTTCTTGCGACGACGTGCCAAGTAAGGCGTTTGATTGGTCGTAACAATCAAGTATTGGTATCGTTATCCGCAAATGAGTAACAGAGGCAGCCTAAATAGAAATCTAAATGGTGACGTTATTAACGATAAGGAGAAGATTAATTTGTTTACAAACGATCGTATAGGACCGTATAGGATCGCAAAACGTCGCTAAAATGTTATTCGAGATACGTAGTAGGAACTGCGTGAAAGAAACGACGCATGCTCGCAAAAGTTGAAACGCCCAGCGTCAGGTACGGTGTCTATAATTCAGAATGGCATGTTTACAAACGTATACAGTTAAATGGTAACTGTAAGCATAAGATCGTAATGTTTTTTTAAATCAGATTATGCCGTTCGCTAAGGTACCACTCGGTTCCCCCCAACGACATTGTGAGCCGAATCATACTAGACTGTGTCATTTTTTTTTCTCAAATACGCCCAATTCTATAGGACAGCGGTCTTCTGTAACATGAACTATTCTGTAGTGCGCATTTCTAGCAACAGCTTGTGCGTGTCAGAGTTATTCATTTCCTTTTTGCGAGAGTAACACAACTGTAGTTGTTTGTCTAAACCCCGCCAACTGCGTACCCCTCAATAGGGATCGCAATCGTCAGTACTAGGTAACCACATGCGGCACGTACATTTCTCGGAACTATATGACTTGCGTAACACTTTGTGCGGTCACTGGCAGTCGACCATTACCGTCCGTGTTTTTATTAGTTGGGGAAATGGAAAGGCTCGTCAAGGTTATTCAGCGTCCATACCAATTTTTTTTTTTTTTGTTAAAATACGCCTGCTGCTGTACACCAGCGGAACTGGGAGTCACAAACGCCGGACAGCTATGTATTATATATGAGAACATGATTATGGTCCTGAAAGGCACTGGTCGCTGATTTATTGGCCTGCACGCTTAAAAAGGGAATCTGCGAAGCGCTTGTTTGGTCGACACTCAAAGTAGATCGCCAGTTGACCCATAGCAGCAGGTGGTAACATGTGGAGAGACGACAGGGTGCAGTATCATGCACTGGACAGCCGGTAGCAGTAGAGCCCTCTAATAGACCCAGTTAGACTTCTGGCCTCAAAAGTGGGTGGTGGCAGCGTTAAGAAAGCATAGGCTTCAGGTGGGTTGCGATTTGGCAAATTGGGGTTGACAAATTTTACGTTTAACAAACAGAAAAAATAAACACGAAGTTGCAATAGTAGGTGTCATTTTGGCAAATTCAATTAATTTGAAAATAGAGAGCGCTGTAACAGTAGCATTACGTCTACCCTTACATTAAGCGTACTTTTTTCGTGCGGTGTACGTAATATACTTTTATATACTATGTTTGTAAATACTATGCTTGCGTACAATAGATTTTTATAGAATATACTTGTGTAGCACGTGCAGGGATTGCGCTGATAAATATTTACATAGTGTGGAGTCGATGATGAAGCCTTGTGGTTTTAGATTTATTTATCGGCACTCCTGCCACAAACTTGCACTGGATAAATGCGGCCTGGTGCAGATAACGGCTTGAACTAGTCTTCTAGCCCGTAAATAGTTTTCACGCAATAATCTCTTAAGAGACGAATTGAGATATTTGAAACGGCATGTTTTCAGTAGTTATCTCAAGAGACTATTTAAATGAAAATTGATGAATCATTAATGAAAACGAGGATGTCAGCTCGGATAGTGCGCGCTACTCCAGCACTCGCACAGCTTGGGCATGGATGTAATGCAAGACTCTGATGTTGTTAAGAGATGAGATAGAAGCAGAAGAAGAATTACTTAATTATCAAGGACAATGTTCTAACACTAGAGGGGCCAAAAACTTTAGCGATATGTTTACTGTACCCTAGGTCATTTCTGAGCTAATTCGATCAGCCAGATATATCAAGAAGGTCTCACGCGCGGCGTGCCCATTCTTCTTGTCCCACAAGTATTTACTCCCGCTTGCAATCAATGCCCTTTCTCGTCAATCATCGCTCGGGTCATTTATTTGGCCTGCGCCATCGCGTTCCTTCTCCATAAGCTTGCTACCATCGTTCATCTTCCGCATTCGAGGCACTATAAGTACAAATGCGTTAATTTTGTATAAATTGTATAATAAACGTGATCCTCATTCATAGCGTACCCATGACTAAAGTGGGACTATGCGGAAAAATTAGGTTGCGACGCTAAAAACACTTAGTTTTCGTAAAGGGTACGTGAAAGCTTCTACGTTCTCCAGCGCCAAAAACGCTGTCAATACATATACGTGCACAGTGTTAGCCGGCCAGAGATCTTTGACGTTCCCTCTAGCCGATCGAAGATCACTAAACAGCGGAATATGTGTCTAGCATCGAGGTAAATATTCGTAGGCGACAGGCCTTCTCTGATTTGTTATACTGTATTTATTCCATAGGTACATTGGTGTGATTTACATATTAAAATTTTGAAACCAAGTTAGATCCTAGGCTTGCTTTGGGCTGAATTATTTTCGGCTGTTTTGAGCATATTTGGAATGATAACAACGTGGTACTTAGCCATCCCTATGGGGAACCTTATTGCAGTTGAGAGATACTGAGATCAAAAGTATTTCGGTAGTAGTTTGAGTTATGAACTATATATCATATAAGCAGTGAGTTATATGTTAAGGATCGACAATATTTTGTTTTAGACAATGCCTAACATCATTCGTCTATTTCATATTGGATAGAGTCAGATTCTACACCACTTGCACTTAGCTAAGCCAGCGCAAAAAGAAGAATATATCTCCTATCCCGTCTATAAAGAGGAGCTTTCGACGTTGACATGGAGGTCCAATTATAGACGTATCTTCTCTCTTCGCTTGCCTCTAACGGTAGCCATCTAAAAGTCTGCCGCTCTCTTATGCGGTACGTAACGCTGAAGCATAATATCTGTACCGTCCAAACGCCGTCGATCTCGAACGAAGGACCGAGGCTTATATCAAATCAATCGAACCGCTGCCAGCAAACATACAAAGTGTGAAAAACTCCGCGTGCATCATTGAGTAACAGCCTGTACATGTACACATGATCACGGGCCAATGACACGGTACGCCGAAAAGTTCTCTTGTTACCGTTGTCCTTTTCCATCCTCGTGTCTCTTTCTCCAGATTCTATCTCCATTCCCTCCGACATCGTAGCTGATTCGTTTGAAAAGGCGGGAGAGTTTCGGAAGACATATTTCAGTGTGAAAATTGCGGCTGGCGGCGTCGATTCCATACGGCTTTGTACACTCATACACACTCGCAGCCAGAGACAAACAAGCGATTGCCGACCGAATCAGCTCCCGCTGCTTTCCAGTCGTTTTTCGTGGCGTAGTTGAGGCCGCCGTAGCAACGCGACATTGCTATTTATAGCAGAAGTGACGGTGGCGGCGTTGCGTCGACGGGGGAGATGGAACCAACATCGTTATGACGGCAGGTGGCCATTTATTACAATGTCAACCCACGACAATGCAGAGCGACATCAAACACTTTAACCCTTTTCGTAACAGCGTATTTCAGCAGTTTGATAAGCAGAAAATCTTGCAACCGTTCCGCCGCAAGATGACCTTTTGCAATGCTGGCCTCATTCTGTCCCGCAAAAGGTCGTGGAACAAGCGAGTTTTGTTCTCGCTAAGAACTTGGGTCGCATCTAAAACTTACCCGTGGGTTATGGTGGCTATCCACCGGGCAGCTTGCTAGAGGACGTGTAAGGAACAGCAAAGTCAGCTGTTTTTTCAGCTTTGTTCGAAGTATTGCTACAACTATTCTAGTCTAAACGTGATACGTTAGGTGCGCATTAGAGATATGACTAAATAAGCAAGTGTACCGTAATCATATATGCGCACTCAGGCTGTAATTCCGCATATCATAATGTATGCATTAGATACGGCAAAAACGTGCAGGCGTGTTCACGTAGCTTACGAATAGAACATTTATTTCTGTGGATTATGGAAGCGTAGTCAATGCAGTCACAGCAACCATTCTTATGTAAATGTACGCTCGGCCCGTCGTGGCCGGCGGAAAATTAACAGATCAGGATCAAGTTTTTCTACAAGTGTGGCCTTCCTGCACAAACGGACAGCCGGCGGCTTTCCCGCTGCCTCACCCCAATAACGAATTTTTCGAGTAAATAAAACCGAGGCGCTTTTGTGATGCTGTTCCCTGGCAGCGTCGACGATTAAGCCATCACTCCGTATAATGCCAGATAGGATTATATATGCGGACACCCTTATGCACCTGCAAACGAACCGTGTAATCAGAAGCGTCAACCATCACCAGCACGCGGCGATGGCGACTTTTCTCTGTTGTCGTTTTTTCGGAAGTTACAACATTCTCTTTTTTTTTTTTTTATCTTAGATATACGTTGATTTTTTGTTCTTTCTATCGAACAGCAACGTTCACTTCTTGAGGATCCGCCCCGCTTAAGCTGAATCATTCAAATCAGCGGAACAAGCTGCTTAAGCATACTGTCACGTCTTCGAAAATTTCTTGCTTTACATTTCAACATCTAACCGTTATGGATGCAACGCACAAAAAAAATATTAAGCTAAGAAAAAAGTATTCGTACATTAATTGATGTCCTTACACGGGCAGACGGGAAATAATGAAAGAAAAGCAATGTCACAAGTAGAGAGAGATATAGTATTTATATCCAACACCGTTACGGTTCTGCCATTGTTTCTTCGATTTTCTAACCGTACTCTGCTAGATGGCAGGGTACCGCTGATGTTTGATGACGTATCGTCTCTGACAGCGTAACTAATATTTTCAACCACCGCAACTGAATCATTTTTCAACCTATTATGATGCGTGTTTGAGATATAAATGGCCAAAATCGACTCGACGGTACATTGGAACGAAGCTTCCTCGAAGTTGTTGTTAGTGTCGGCATCCTGACGAGAAAATATCTGTATTGTATCAACGTGGAAAAAACGATTTACATTACCCTGTGTGTCAGCCAGAACCACATCGAGGTTCAACGGTTTATTCTGAATCCTAAAATATAATCCTTGTAATAAATAATAGTCAACTTTTCATCCTGTTGCCAGACTATCTTTTGCCACAAGTTCACCTTTTTCAATTATGAAACCATAGTCACACTTCTTAAAATTGGTTTTCTAACCCTCTGTGGTAATTCCGAAGCTCGATTGCAATTGATTTTTCCAAACCTAATCCCGTAACGTTGTCAGTTCTTTTGCACAGGATTTGCAGGTAGGGACGCATCGATTAGCCAATCGTTTACTGATAAAATTTATGCAAGCTTTTGAACAAAGTTAGGAGTGATCAGCACTAAATAAAGTATCAAAATTTGTCACTGAATGTGCTTATCCAATATTCCTATGCTGGAAAGAAGTTCCATAAGCTTACTATTAGTTTTTAGCGTACAATTTTTTGGGTGTGTTATAACGAACCATGCACCTGTCTGAGAATCCCCCGACCGTAGGTCACTTTCACCCGAATATATATGTCATTATAAGCTTGTATGTTTCCCCTCTTTGTGCGCACAATAGCAATAGATTCTGCTATTGTCAAAAAGCGGAATCAATTGTAATCCAGTAAACGGCTAATCAATCAACAATTTTCCTCGCGCACGAATGATCAGAGAGGCGCAAATAACGACGACAATGCAACTCCAACAGCGAGTGAAACGAAACGGTCAGCTCAAAAACAGGACAGAAAAACGGAAAATAGGGCAACGATCTTGTAGCAGAAGAGGAAGAGGCCGAGAAACAGCGAGGATCTCCTTATGCCGGAGTTTAAATTGCCTTTTTTAGCGTATTCTAGAGCTGTCTGTGCGTGTCCGGGCGATTAAAGAACGTAGGCCTAAAAACCCGTCCGAAAAGAGATCCTGGATAGGCCTACGCGAGGCAAACGCGGCATAGTTTTCCTTGCGACAGCAGTCAAGGACCTTTGTGATTTTTCGTAAAGGACAAAACGAATAAGCATATAGAATTATTTTGTCGCCTTGAGAGTTTTGTCTGTTGAGTCTCTAGTCAAAAGAATATGCTGGCTTATCGTTTTCCTAGCTAGATGACCTAGGCAATATGAGTTTTAGATTTAAGGTAGAACGCATAGGAAGTGAGTGAAATTTTTTGCCATGTTTCACAATTTTATTACGATAACGGCACAAATGCTGCCCGGCTCATAAAAAAAAATGTATGCTATTTATCGTCAAGATACAATATCGGAAAAAACGGTCCAAAGCTGGTGATGGCGCATTTATTCTGGAAACTTGGACATGAAGAGATGCTCCTTGTAGTGGTCGATCAGTTATTAATTAACAAAGTCAGCATGTAATTAGCCATGACATCGCTAAGAAACTCAGCATTTAATACCTAACAGTTTGAAAGTATATGAAAGAAGTTACCTGTAGTAAAAATCCCAATGTTTGTGCGCTACACGAACCGACGCATAGGAAGTTACCTGATCCATTCGCGAAACTTTAGAGAATCAAAACGAACTTAAGGCATTTCTAAAATAGTAGGATACAAACGACGAAACAAATAAAAAGGTGCTCTAGGGCGAAACTCAGATTGATTCCAGAGAAGATGGTGGTCGGATTGAAAAGGAATCGTACCAACGGATTACTGCCGCCTAGCAAAACGACAGCAAGTCGATTCGGACTTCTACTGTCAGCAGCTAACGAAATTGCCGTCGAGAAAATCAAGCGGAACCAGCGGACAGCGGTAAGCGTGGTCTTCTATTATGACAATGACGTGTCACATAAATTTTCAGCTACCAGCAAGACTTAAGAGAACTTGAATGAAGAACTTCAACGCATCCTCATTGTGTAACCTGCATCTCACGCCACCAGACTATCATCCGCTTTGGTCTATGCAAAACATTCAATGAAGTAAATTTTGTAAAAAACTTGTCACAGTTATTCACTTAGAAACCATGAGAGCTCTATCGTAACGAAGTTACGCTGTTACCAGAAAAATGGCAGAGGACCTTAAACCAAAATGGTGCATGTTTGCTTTAATACTATTATTTTAGAAAACAAAATATATTTCTCTCTGTTCTAGCTTGAAGGCGGTCAAATATTTTTTGACAATCCAATACTTCAGTCGTCCTTTAGGCGTTGATTGTGTCGGGTGAGTGGCTCATCAGAGCTGCCCAAGCTCTTTTCAGAATAGAGAAAAAAGATTATGCGAGTGGTACGTGAGTAGCAAAGTGGCTGTTTAAGAAAGTACGGACAAAAAATGAGGGCTCGACGAAACAGAAAGATAAAGGACAAATCGCCTGAATCAAAAGACTTAGACAGAGGCTTCGATATGTAGCGGAAACGAGAGCCCGAGTTAATACAGATGGTCGTTCAAGCGATCATGACGCATCCACGAAATGACTTCTATGCACGCCCATCATCATCCCGTTCATCCTAGCTGGTTATTAGTAAATAGATTATATATTTTTATTTTAGAACGGTTGGAGAAGCATCTTTTAGTGTTTATTGCGCTTTCATCATATATATATATATATATATTAATTACTTGGATGTGAGCAATCCGACTTCAGAGATGTTTGATTTCCGAGAATACGCCTTATAAAGCCCAAACTACCAGCGTGCTAGATGGCTTCCCGTATATGCAATGATTATTATCACACTTTCATTCTAAATTAAGTTTGCCTGTTTATATATATGTATATACAGAAAGAGAGAAAGGTTTGGGTCGAGTTCTTTAACTGTGTAAGGGTCAAATTAGTAACAGCAAGATAAAAGGGGGCGTTACCCATGAGCTCCGCAAAATTCATTATGACTGCCTGTAACGTGAAGACTGCTCGAGCGAAATGTAGAAGGCTCGCAATATATATACATATACATGTATGTAGAAAATATCAACATTCGCTTTGCTTTGGTCACATCCGTCCATATCTTTGGAATACCATCTTTCTCTAATGTATATCATGTACGTAAGAGCTGTATGCGCAAGTTCTGTTAGAAGCCGGCCAAACATATAAAGATACGCTTATTGTTTGATATATTTACCGATAAATTTAACTACTATCACTAGAAACAGCACTCAGACGATGGATACAATGTGACGCAGTAAACCATTCCTCTGCTACTCGTCCTTTTAAAAACGTGTTGTTCCCTCGAAACGTGAAACATCTTTCGTCCGCGTTTCGCGCGGTTGCGCGGTCTGCCTAGAAAAGTACAACCCCACGAGGCAAAACTCACCCTGTTACTCAGATCTTCAGCAATATATAGCACTGCTAACGCTAAGGCCGTACGTGGGCCGTTTCAAAATGTCAGCGATTCCCACATTCAGGAGCGTTCGTTACCTGGTGGTCGCAGTGGTAATAATGGTGGTTCCGCGTTTTGACAGCGAAAGTCGTCGCAGCTGTCATTATACGGACGAACGGGGTGAAGAGATGCTGTTCTCGCATTCGTCTAATTGGAAATCGTTAATTTAAACCAGCTTTTCAAATCTAGACAGCATACAACCGGGGAAGCCCACCGCAGCCCATACTGGTTCGAGGGCCACAACTACAACAATCAAGCTAGCAGCATACGGAGTATGTCTACTGCGCCGATGGGTCTGAGTCGCTTGGCAATCTTGAAGGATTTGGTTGCCACTAGTCTCTGACACTGTATCTGGCGTACAAATGCCGAACATGTTTTGCAGGGGGCGACGACGGCCATAATGGAACCGTATGAGGGGCGGAATCTCGAACACGCCAAACGAACGAATGTTGAACAGAAGCATATAAGATAGGAGAAACGAATTTTTTAAGCTGAGGCCTGCTTAAGTTCGCTGGTTCTGATGACGTCAGGGGAAACAGTCACAAAAAGCACAGTGCAGAATACTACGACCGCCATTTTAAAACAAGTCACTCGTTCCTTCCTTCCTTCCTGATTGGCTACAAAGACCGTGTATGTGCATACTCTCATGTACACGCGCCGCACACGTTATAGTGTACATCTGTCTAAGTGTGAAAGCAGCTGGTGGAAATGCATATGGTTATTTCCAATCAAAGTTCTATATAGTCTCGATATTCTTAGGATAGGTTTTTTGCACATTTGGTATACAAACGTTCTTTTTACGTAAATCGTTGAAGTCTGAAAAATGCAAATGTCTTCATCACAACATTTAGCCCTGTATGATTGGCCTTTTAAAGGACAGAATAGGCGCGTTACTTCTTATGATTTCTCCTCTTCGACTTCTTTTTCTTTCCGCCAAATCAGTGCAGGTTGGGGCCTATGAGTGGGTACTTACTATTATTCAAAGGGGCGGTTATTCAAAGGTGTAGATCGACAACGAGCTATTGTCGATGCTACTTTCACAGGCAGCGCTATAGACACGAGCTTTTGGTTTATTGTAACGTATGTTTATCTGTTCATTTAAATGTTCATTTTAATTATGCTCGTGCTGTGTCTAGCATAGGCAGCTAAGAGTAACCCGTGTGAATGTACATGAATGTATCGAAAGTTTGATGGGTAACGGTGTTGATGGCCATAAACATCAGGGCCGCACCACTACCAGCACTACCTAGAATAGAATAATAGAATGCCAGTTGTCACTTAAACAGAAGTTCGTGGCACGACATCGGACCGTGCATGGCGTATGGTGGTACAACTTCGCCTATGGGAATTCCATCGCTAGACGCTCTGCTGCTGGCTGCATCACCATTGCGCCTCGTTGCCTTTTCCTGATTTTTTCCATCTCTTTTTGTTACGTGTTTTCACCTCTCGTACTTCGAAGCTGTCTCTCGAAAAACTGAGTATGAAATTTGAACTTTGGAGAGCAACGCTTGCGATCATATCAGACACATCTATGGTGTGTTGTTGGAAATAGCGGGCTAGACAGGCGCAAATGGCCTGCTCTGAAGTTTCAACTTTCACAATAACTGCTACTACTGCTGCTGTGGACCGAGCAACAAAACCGTACAGTTACTGACTATTTCTGTCACCAAACATCACTGATCTGTCACCGTCTCGTTTAACCATCAGCCTGATTCCGTTCGAATGAGTTTCCGCCTCAGACACCCTGCCCTCGCCTCTGAATTCCTGCTCGGCCGAGTACATCAACTTGTAAAACAACGCCCCCGCAAAACCGCATATTCCCACAACGATTTCTACTCTTTGCGTCGACGTCTTCCATACTATTAAAAATAAAGCTACTAACAGGACTACAACGTGCGCGGAGGACGCCTTGCCTACATTGTTTGACCCTCACAGGCTGAACGTGACATAAGTGTCATTTAAATGAACCTCAGAGCCCGGGTATACTTTACCATCGCTAATGGCCTGCCAAGTCTAAAGTCTGGTGATGGTAGTAATTGCGGCGACGATGATGACATCGGCGCGACGACAAAAACGTGAGAGGAGAAATGGAATGACATCGCCTCCGTTGTCGAGTCTTGTTAGGTTCACGGCTTAGCATAAAATGTGCGAAAAAAGTTCGGGGGATTATTAAGATTTGACGGCTGAATGACTAAGATGCAGTTATCGATGTGTAGTAGCTCTTGATGTTACTTGGTATAACTGGAACAGTTGAATTCACGCATATACATGCACATGTGTGAAGTACGTCTTCACGGAACGAAATTTACAGCGAATGATACGTTCTATATCCGACGACTTATTTACTACCTTTTAATAGTTACGCAGCGTAATGGAGAACGTGAAGTTTTTAAAATATCAATGTAGATGGATCGCAGAATGAGGCCGCACAGCCCATAAATGGGATAATAACAATATTTTCTTTTTTTGTTAAGCAAGTTCAATCGGTCTGTCGGTCCCGAGCGATCTTTTATAATACTGATTACAGCTATTACCGTGTCACCAACAAATTATAAAGACTACTTGTTGATCTATATGGGCCTGTTTATCTTACTATGAACATATTTATCCTCGTAGTTTTACCTGCTATATACTTACGGGATGCGATATCAGTCGATGACCTCAGCAGAAGCCTTTGGCATACCTTTCGTAAAGTACAGCTAAACTTTTAATTGCTTGTTGCTAGGTGCCGCGCGCGTTCGAAAAAACGGTAACAGATGGGGGTTCCTATACAAGGTACGATAAATACTGTCTATCAATACTCGACCAACTGAATATCAAGCAAGCATTTGAAGACTATCTGGATAGTGAGACTCTCTAATCCTGTTGCTCGATTGGACCCGACCGATATTGAATATCGCTGACGTAACTGTCGTAATGAAACTGATCGACAACATAAAGACGCATAATCCAAAGCACTGAAAAAATGCCCAATAGATGTCAGCCGTGAATGCCACAGAAGGGCTATACCAGGCTGCCATGGGACATCTTGCCTACAGATTACGCAACCGCACTGAAAAGATCTGTCCACTAAGACTATAGAATCTGATGGCGTGACCTTCGAAGTTTATAATGAAGTAGCTCAGATGTTTCCAAACTCTCTGGGCTCGACTATAGCAAGTAAGCTAGGTTTATTTCCACGACGCTTCACCCAGGAAGTGTATCTTGTCTTAGACTTTTGATACCGAAGAACTAGTCGTGTCTCCTGAAATGTCTATGAGACGAGTTTTCATTGGCATATCCCTTGTTATTGCAAAAATACTTCTATAAATTTCAGCAAACGTTGCATACAGTCGCCATCTCGCTAACAGGTACATTTAATTTATCTTTACTCTCCTGTTTTTCCAGCGTCATTAGGGATAGTTGTACAAACTGTAGAACCCTAACTGTGATCCATCTCTAGGCAGAACTTCACGTACATAAAATCCTTCTTGCACCCACAATATAGTGTTGCTTATTGGCACCTTTGCGAGCTACCTCCCTGCAGTATCGGTAGCTACATCGCCTCCTGCAGCGATAGGGAGAATGTCTTGGGCGTAGCGTTAACTGATTTGACGCCGCTTTACAGGATATCATTATAGAAACGATTTTGTTACTTTGACTTTTGTTGTTCGCAATTACTGCAAGTCGTGCATAATCGAACACTAACTACGCATTGATAATGCGGTTTGAAATTACCGTTAAGCAGCCTAAGAAGTTACTCGAAGTTAGGTCCTGGGGCTATTTATATTAATCTCTAATATGACTATACGACTTTTCGATATCGAGGACCAACTGCATGCCGTTTATTTTGCCGACGACCTGATCCTCATAACAAAAGATTCGCAAACCACTACCGAAAGCACGGATGGCTAATGTTAAAGATAGCTATGCCACGGTTGGGCTTTCTGTAAGCATCTCGATACCATGTTGCGTTTTCTTAAAGACTTTTCAGTATTCCTCAACTCAATCGACCTTCATGGGGCAATTGTTCAACTAAACTCGTCTTGCCTTGCCATTTATATAAAGACTACACTTAGCTAATCACATCGTTAGATTATACTCAAAACGTAATCCTCATACTGTTATCCTATTTAGTCGTTAAATTAGGGATTTCTCCAAAACGTACATTTGTACTTCCATCTACTCCTTCTTGAACCGATGATAATTGCATACGTTGCATGATGCAGTTCGAACTATCCTTCGACTGGCAAAGTCCGCTCGTACATCAGGTCTTTACGATAAGCATGGCACCCCTACCGTTTCATTGTTACCGCGCCTTTTTTTCTGACGCATAATACAATACCCCGATTACGTCGTGGTCTCGGCGCCCTTGATACGAGCAGCACTGTCATTAAAATGTATAATGGCGTTAAGCATTATTCAACAGTAAAACAAATAATAGCCCTACCGTAATAATGTTAGGACACTTATGGACAAAGCACGATAAAGTAAGACCAAAACCTATGCTGAGTTACAGGATAATTAGCGTATTCTAACAGCGATACGTATTCTCTCGTTGCAGATTGTAGCAGTAAGACTAGCCTACACTTCAAACCCCAACTAGAATAAAGCACGGAATTCAGTGCTATCGATAACTAACAAAGGGTAAAGGCACAAGTGTTCTGATAATAGTTTAAAAACTTAGTTTAGCATTTTTATGTATCTTTACATATATACCACTACCAATTCCATTTTTATGCTTGCTCTCTCCTCACAACGAACAACGGAGCAATAGCAATAGAAGGACCTTACAGCGCGTTTGGTGTTTAAGCACTTATTAATTGGAATCCTGCTAGCCAAAGCACGCAGAACGGGTTTAGAGTGAATTTGTCCCAGCAAATCTTCGTACAATTTTATAGAAAATCAGTAACAGCACGAAAGGATTATGGGGGCAACAAGGGAGGGAGGGGGGGGGATAAATGAACAGGGGCCTGTGATGTCGTAAAGAATGAAAAAACCACTAGAATCGGATTTATTCGTTTATATTTGAGTAGTTTACTGTATATAAAGTATATAGGCCTCCTCGCAAGCGGTGCAGGTCAGATAGAAGTGACTGTTGGTCAATAAGCCACTGGAAATCAAGTAAAATCAGTTGAAAAATGTGTAGATGTTGGGCTTCGACGGATCCAGAGGAAATAGTACGAACAGGATCCACAAACACAGAATATTTTCTTTAAGTCACGGCTTTACGTAAGGTGCTCGGCACGGTAGGAAGGCGCCTGTAGACTCCGAAGGCTGCTTGAATGAGGGTTTCAGGCGTAACGATACAGAAACGGGATAGCCTGCAAACAGACCACGTCGAAACTGAGTGTTTGGGCCCTTATTGTGCTCTAGTGACCTTACCAAGGCTATTATTATATATTGACCTAACTTTTGGATGCGACAAGAGATCATTTCGTGTCGAAACTATTTTTTCCTCTAAGTTAGGTTCTTCAAGTTCGCAACAAACTATGCCATGTAGAATCGCTTCATTGAGCGTTTCTATATAGTATTGCTTTCGTACTGCACTTGAAATCACTTTTCGTTGCTTGTTTAATAAATACAAGCTTCAATGAGGGCGCTGCTTGAAATGTAGATACCTTCGTATATACTGACATCAGAAATCTTGAGAATTTAGTGGTTATATAAAGACAAAAAAGGAAAAAATATACAAACAATTCCAGTAAGGCTCACAAACAAAAATTGTTCTTATTGCCACCGACACTTAGTACCCCTGAATTTAATACTGGTTGTGATACAACTCTGGGGTTATTGAAGTGCCTGTCTATACTGCTGTTTATAACAGGTTATAGACATCTTAGAAAGGTATTCTCGCTAGCCCTTGGAAACCACGCATCAAAGCAAGTACTACCACCGCCGCACTTCAAGTTTAACTCTAGCTTCAATTCAGTGGTACGGTTTGAGGCTATGACAAGCGCATTGTCGTGGAAGGATGGCAATGCTGCGCTGTTCGATCCTTCAGAATTATTGGGTACGAAGTGTGCCTTACCGGTCAATTCAAGACTGATGTAAATATGGAATACTACGTTGCTTCGTGTCCGAGATAAGAGTGACTCTAAATTGACGATCGATGCGGACTGAGGTTGTAACACGAAAGAGAGCCGATGGTACAAACGCATTAACTTCGTTTTTTGATTGTCGGACACAAACTAGGGAAAGACGTCTTTTGCGGCCGGGAAGGTGCGTTTGACAATGTAGAATCCTTACTGATAAATTAAATGTCGAAAAGAGAAGCTTTGTAGCTGAGGTAATACTTATAAGGTTTCGTAAGACACAACCGGGTACTTCTATATCATTTCAGACGCGGGAACAGGGATACCAATGCACCCTTTTGAATGTTTTATTGAAAATAGTCTTCAGCTATATACGCCAGCCAGCGGCAAAACAACTCTATAGTTCCGTATGCATCTATAAATCAAGTATTCATGTGCATCGATGTACATGATGCGGTCAAACCTTTTTACTAGTATAACTCTACATTAGAATAGAATCATTTATCGCTTACAGGTAGAGGGGCTTGTTCTCGTAACAACGCGTCTACGTCAAATGTAGGGCAACTCATATCTATGGAAAAGCAGACAAAGTGGCTATAGTGACAAGTTATGAGGTGCGTGCTCAAGACAACGATTTGTTAATAGTTTTTTTGGTACACACGTAGGCCGGCATTGCGTATCGTTCAACTCGCACGAGAAAACCCCAAAGAAGGCACCAATGAAACTCAATGGGCGTCAATAGACACCGCATTTCCAATTCCTCGGTCCCAACGTCACTTAAAAGCCAGAAGAAGAGTATGGCTCGGTTTTATACTAATAATCGATCTTACATTCGGATAAGGTTTCACCAGTCATCGGCACTGGTAGTTCGATCTACGAAGAAAATAATACCAATGAACCAAAAAAATCATTACGCAATGTTAGCAATTGGATCCTAGGATGAGTCAGATCAGCGAGGTCACACGTGATTACCCAACGTCTAGGAGAAAGCAATGCCACCAGACGAGCAATAACTTTCGAAGTAATATCAAACATATCCCGAACCATGGCCCAAGCTGATAAAGGGGTCCACGGTTTAGTGGGTGAGAATCCCACAGTACCGGACGAAGCACAGTCAATGATGTCCGGTCTGCATAATGCATTTGCCCTTAACCTCCAGAAAAAACAGGGACGAGGAGTAACACCAGGGCGAGTGTTCTCTCGTCGGAGCCAACGGAATACCATTCAAAGCGAAATAATCGCGCTCCATTACGAAAGAAATGCTGAATTTGCGATTCATACTACATTGATATTTTTTTGTCGTGAATAGTTAGCACTTTAACATATATAACATATAAGTTCGTTTGAATAAAGTAAAATCACTGTGATCTTCATCAAGAAGCCATGCGTATTCGTCAACTTTGCTACGACCGACTACGTTAGAACTATGTCTAAGGCTTGAAAGGAGACCAAACGACACTATAGACCTGCGTCAGTGCAGCGCATCCTACCTAATTTCGAATATTCGAGCATTGGAAAATACTCACTGTCCAATTCATTCGATGTAATCGTCTGTCGTTTACCTAAACTATGGCTATTGGGACGACGGCCTTGGAGCACCCATCCGAAGCACACCCGTGTCGAGTCTTATATGCGCAAATAAATCACGAGATATATAAGAATGCCTGTGTATCAGCAACACGCGTGCATGCCTATGTTCATATAATAGAAAAAAAAGTATCGATTTTTTGGGTTTGTCAAAAAGAGGACACCGCGTATACGAAATCAACGCACGCAGAACATTTCTCCGCTATAAAATCACGTAGTTTAAAAAAATTGCTATCGTGTACATGAAGCTATCCGTAAAGATGCATACTTTCTTGTAACGCATTTGACCATAGAGCAAATGTTTAGACTATATTCACCGTTTACAGCAATGTCTTGTAATATGCCCAGCCTGATCCTATATAATGTATCGCACGATACATGGACAGAGTCAACACAGGTCTTGAAATAAGCTAGTTGGCAACCACAGGATACTTGTCAAATAACCCCATTTGACATATGGTTTCCACGACTGTTTTGTTGATGGTAACATTGCACATGGTGAGGAAAACGCTGAGAGACGGAGGGACAAGGAGCAGGGTAGCCACGATTGGGGGATGCATAGACGCCAGAAGATTTACTGTGTATATATTACACCTATTTTCATAGCAATAATACACTCACACTGGATGATTCGAGCGTGGAAGGAAAGGTCTCTGTCAACCGTGTATAAAATAGACGCGGGGCATGCTTATACATGTATGTAGAACTTTTGCTCGCGCAAGCTGTGAATGCTGCGCTGATCGAGCGTTGTGAAAGTACGCAGCAGGCGTTAGGGGCAGAATCAATAAAATCGGTTATACCTTATCATAGGCATACACGGAGCTGTCAAGAGCATTTAGTAAATGCTTCCCTGAGCTTCAATGGAGAATGAGTATGGATCAATCATATGTAATAATTCTCATAATATCAAAGAAGTAAGGTGCTCATCTCATGTTTGCTCGTCTTTTGCTCTGTTTACGTACGTACATTATTAGAGACTGCGTACGTAGCGCTTAAACGACCGTTGCTGTTCCCAGACGTAGAAAAAACGAAAACAACCGTTTTTTAATTTAGCAACAAAGTCGTTCCGTCTTATTTCGTTAATAGAGCTCATTGTTTGATTTTATCGCTCGGACAGTTTGACACGATAATCAAACGGCGAGAAATGCATTGAAAGAAAGTAAATAAGCCAAGAACTCGTTGTTCGAGGATTCAGATCACTGATTTAAATCAATCTAAGAAGTCCTATATGCAAACTGCGAACAGAAGGACGTAGTAGTACAGTTCTAGCATAGGCAAACCAATACAATGAAGCCAACAGTTTGTCCGCGAAATGCTTGCCAAAAATATTTGAGGAAACTTCGAATGACAAGTGAGCTGCAGTCTGCAGCTGATCGACGTGGCCCCTTTACATCAAAAATGCGGACCGCTGAAAGCACACAGGCGCAACAAAACGCGAGAGGGACAGGGTAGTCTGAAGTAAATCTTTTTCAAAAGGTTTATAAAAAAAAAAAGGAGGGACTTTAAGAAGGGGTTTCCTCCTTGAAGGGACAGGCAGAGTAGAGACGAGGCGGCATGTCTGCCGGGTATCCAGTACAGCAGTCGCCTTCGAGTGCAGATATGAACACTGCCGGTGTGGCTGCCTCTAAGGGAAGCCAAAAACGTACGACTTTCTTGCCTGGAGAAAATGCCAGAGATTTTGAGGGCCGGTCTTCTGCTTCATTGGCCACGCCTCCCATCAACTCGAAGACCCATTTCGTTTGACGCCATTGTCGCCCTGCTGAGTAACCCCAGCCTGCGGCCCACTTGAGAAGGCCAAAGGCCGATGATTATCATCATCATGTTTTGATCGCCTTTTTGACACATCAGCATGGCCGAGAGGTGCGCGTGACCAGACAGACATAGCAGGCAGGTATGAAGAAGGCAGATAGAACGACAAGTGCGAAGCGCCAGGGGTAAATCGAAGTTGTTCGAGCCGAAGCTTAAGAATGTAACGAGGTAAAGGGACGGCAGGCTGACTCGACAACGCCGTAATATATTGTATGAACGTATCGGTCTTCATTGATCTTTCCCCGATTTGCCCTTGAAGACAAAATTAAGAAGAACGCGCTACCACGAGCACAGCTCTGCAACCGTGTTCAGCCTTTTTCAGCGATAAGCCAACGAGATAAAGCTTAGAAAAGAAAAACGAGAAATCATCTACAGTCTAAAAAAAATATACTTAGATGAACGAATGAATGCCTAAATGGAACGGTCTGGCAATTTATAGAATATTCGCCGACGTCTCAGAGCGAACTCTCCGGACTTCTTCAGTGGATCATGAGCAAAAGAAGAGACGAGCCCGCTCACACTGGAGTCGACAATGGCGATGCTAGTAATCGTAAAGGCTGCGAAGGCCGCGGTCGAAAAAAGACGTCAAACTACCTGCGAGAGATGTGGCGATCAACGACATTCACCATGAACAGAGTAGCACACTGACCCTAATATTCTGCTCACCCTAAATACAAACGAACATAGCTGCGTAAACCTAAAGAACCGATATATGTCGCTTGTCGACTTTTGCCTCCACTAATACTGCTAAGATGCTTGTTTCTCCAAAACGACGTTGTAGCTGACGGCCGTAGACTGTTAGCCCAGCGGCGACGAGCGACTACAAGATCGTGATCGGAATGACCTGTCGTGATAGAAGCTTGCCTATTGCGAGAACAGCAGTAGCACTTAGCCCCTAGCCGCCCTCTGATAATTATGGGGCGGTAATCCCATAATAATAAACAGTAATAATAATAATAAATAGGACGATTCTGTCCATCTGTAAGCCTCTAGAGGTTGTTATTTGCGAATCTAGCGACTTCGAACAGCAGCCACAGCAGCAGCAGGAGAAGAAGGGCTGAATGAAAAATCGATTTGTTCTTTTTGGGATGGCGACCAAGATGACAACGACTTCTTCGCGATGTTCTTTCCATTCTTAGCCGCGTTAACTGACAATTCAGGCACGACACTGCGTCATCTATCGGAATCACCAGCTAATCTCGCCTAACGATCCTCACCGTTGCATATCGTTTGTTGGTTCGAAAAGCATGTATCTAACGCAGCTGACTAATTGAGTCGAACTCACCGTTTATTCTAAACAGAGGCCATGAACGATTAATAAGGGGACAAGACTGCTATTGCTGAGAAATTTTAAAAGGACAGCCGAGCGACCCATAGGACTAGGCATGTAGACATATCAGATATAATAGTACAGTTGAAAAACAGCGAATAAGATAACGAAACTTGGCCAGATATTATGCTATCAGTAGCAACTGCAGCAGGCGTGGGTATTGTCGCTGAATCGTCCTGCTCTACCGCTAACCAAGGTCACCCTTTGCTTTACAATTCCCTATACCAGATACGTCCAGCACCGTCCACCAGGCCCTCCTACAGGCAGTGTATGACCGATAACGAGTCGTCTATTGCTCACTTTAAGATGAAAAAAGTAAGAAGGACTACTTGACATTAGCTGGCTCAAGTGGATAGAAATCAGGTGGAGGAGATCAACAATGGCGACAGCAACAACGCACACTGTTTCTGGGCATCTGATTTTTGTTTTGTACGCTTAGATAGTAATTAATATTGCAGGCCACGAAAGGAAAATACGTTTATACGTATGGTGCTATATTACTAAACCTTTAAAATAGGACCAGTACGATTTCTGTCAGTCCTTCAGTATTTTTGCGCAATAAACATGTGTACACGATGTAGTGGAATAAGACTGGTACTTAGGTGAGGTACTACATGTATAATGTAAATATTCGTGCACAATAACGTTACTTAGTTTAGGCTTGTTTCTAAATCTATCAACTTTAGCTAGATAAGATGGTTTTTACAGTGTGCAGAGATGCTTTATTCGTTCTGTTACACGAGTTCTTAACCGATTCGTCCCAGACATTTGGCTCCGCTTATCTATCGAGTCTGATTTTCATTAATGTGCTTAGCACGGCATAGCATTAGTACAGCAGAGCTCTATTATATGCTCGTCGTTGGACTCTAACCCATCCCGTTTAATACTGTATAACTAAATATATAAAGCGCAAAGGTTCGATAAATAAAGAAATCGGAAAACAGCTAGAGGTATGTTTTTTTCGAGACACGTTCATTCCTAAGATGATATAAATTACCTCATAGTGTTGCATTACTTTTATTCTTGGTCATTCCTTTGTTTTTCTCAGTCAAATTGAATCGTGGCACCTATTTTAACAAGCAAAAAAGATTACGAGGCATAGCTAATTGGAAGCCTTTTCTTTATCAACAACTGTCACTCTTTTATTTTTTACGTCGGTGCCCTTTTCGTTTACCTTGTAGCGTTTTCCATTGCCACCGGAATTCCACTCTGGCCAGTGAATGGAAACTTCTCTAGGACATAACGAGGCGCTTCCTTCGCCTTGTCTTTCGTTCGTCCTTTTCTCTAGAATTTTATTCGTGAATCATTCTTTGCCCCTGCTCAGTTTTCCCATTTTTACAGTAGAGCTAGTGGCAAGTACCAAAATAAACGTGTTATTGCCAGTTCTTTTTTTCATAAATTTACTTTATCTATTTCAGTGTCTTTCGTCAGCAATCTTCACTGCTCCATTTCATCCCGCTGACCTCTCCGCGACGTCCATTTGAACCAGTTGTACGACCTTGGCCCCGAAACGTTGGATTAAGTCATTTGACCGGTCGGTTGCCTGGCTGTTCGTCCTATGCCTTTTTCACCCCTGGATTTGCGTCCTTTCTTCAACACATTTACTTATCCACTTTGGTTTTCTGTTTTTCCTTGTCCAGCTGCACCAAGACCGTTGTATTCCGTCGTCTCTCTTCTGCTCAGCTTTACGTCTGCATGTCTGTTGGTCGACCGTTTGCCTCCAGTACCGTTGTTTTCCGTTACTGCGAAAACTGTTGCTGTTGGCTACTTCTGCGTTTGCAAGTTCATTCAGATTCTGTCGTTTTCTATTTGACAGTCTGGCGGGAGTCTATTCTCTCTATATTCTTTGCACTATAGAGTGAGTGGGCTAAGTCAGTGGTTTATGTACTCAGCATCCGCCGGCTTATAGACGTCCTTATCATGATTCTTGCGGAGCCAACAGTAAAATCCAGCCCAATTAACTAGCTCTTTCTTTTGTTTGTTGCCCTTCCGTTGTGGTGTGGCCCTTCTTGAAACAGAACTTTTCATCCACTCCAACGCTAACATCAGAACAAGAGCTCCAATCCTTGCTTAGAAGGCTACCAGCTATTTTTCTGCTCGATCAACATGAGGCTTAAACAGTGCTCTGCAAAAATCTGAAACTCAGAATTAAAAAGAGAAAATCTAAGGAAGCGTGGACGAAGCTGGATGAAAAAAAGCCACGTTAGAGTTGCACGAGCGGCAATAGCCGCAACCCTTGTGTATGTTTGCAGCCTGTTAGCCCAGCCAAACCTTAAGCTAGCCTCTGTCTATTAGCTGAGTTTACAAAACATGTGCCCCGGGTAAAGTGGATACGTGAGGTTAGACCTATTGTCGAAAAAGGGTATATAACATGTAGACGAAAGAAGCGTCTAGGATTTGAGCGATGGAAAGGTCCGTTTTCGTTCAACGACGTAGTGTGCCATCAAAAGCTAATTCCCTTAAACACCAAAGCAAACGCAATGACGTGGGCGGTGAATAAGCAGAGACTGATTAAAGCTTGACTGTTACCACAACGTGTAGCGTGGATAGCCGCGTACAGCGGACGGCGTACGAAGTACGGCGATCTGGGAAAAAGGGCGATCGACAACAAGCGCAACCGATGAGACAGGGCCCACGGCCAGCTCATTTGACCCCGTTTCCTCCGTCTGCTTTCTACAGTTCACTGTTTCACCGCGACAAGTCGCAATGACATCACTAAATGTTCCTAATGCGACCAAACAGTACGATTGCGTATAGTGAGATATTTACGCTCGACTGCTGAGTTGCTTATGCTGGGTGATTCCGTATATAAATATCCATTCCCGTGGACTTGTTTCGGCAGCCCACAACGAAGACTTGCGCTCACACGATGCTAAATACCGCGGATACTACATTGTGGTATTATTAGTAAGGTATGACTAAACTGAAACGGGCCGTCTTTTTTTTGTCGGTTTTTCGTTCTTTTTCTAGCATGCGCTCACCTTTCACTATCGTTCAATTGCTGCTCGACCAGTAAGTGTACGTAATAGCGCAGAGCCTATCGGCACAAGGAATCGATAAATGTCGACCTAACGGAAACAGCCCCTCTGATGTTTATGGTCTAAGTAAAAAGTGTCATTTCAGCAGGCCAGTTCGGTAAACGAAAGAATGAGGGGAACTTCATTTATACCCGCGAACAGGGCGCATCTTTCAGCCATTATACCGGTGGGGCATCTGTGATACAGCTACACACAATCAAACACTAATGAATAGATCCATACAGCATTGTCGATATGGACACGGCACTATTGAACGACTCTGAAGATGCTCAACGGCATACAGCTAATGCATGTGTGAACATACTATTTCACTACGGCTGACCCTACAACCACCGAAGCACGGTATGCCTATGTTCTAGTATCTCTACGTGAACTGTCTGCACGTAGCAGACCGACGTTCCGTTTACAGCAACAGCTAATCTCCCAACGATAATCTGTGAACAAATATTACCAACGATTAGACGTTGCCTGAGATATAACGAAAAACTACGTATGAAGGCCGGCCAGTATAGACTCCAGCAACGTTCAACCGACGACAGTGAAATAGTGTCCACTACTGCCTATCGGCGGACGCAGTATCTGCTAAAGGCACGATCACTGATGATGCATAAAATTAGACCCGAATGGGCGGAGATGCGACAAAACAACGACCGGACGTAGTAGCGTGCAAACGCGTGTCATGTATTTGTAGCAGACACAGTCACAAGCGTTGCGACAGTATCAACGGAGCCTGCGGAAACGACCATAATAACAAGAAGTGCGCCATCAACGGCCGTGACGATAGGCACGGCGATGAAGAAATTAGAAAAACTTAGCACGACGGAAAAGAAACGATGAAAAGGCGTCGAAGTGGAACTTCAAATAAAAGCTGGCGTGCAGCGAGAACATATTTAGCAAAGGCGAACCGGGGAAACTAGGAAAGGCCGTAAGTCGTTAACGCATCGACCCTGGGGGGTATTGCTGACTTGTCTTATTATATCTATCAATCTATCAGTTATTCTTCGTCTATATTAATCTTTGAGCTGAGCAGCTTTTTCGTCTGATAATGAAATCTGCCCAACTCGAATACAGCGGCAAGAATAACCGATATGTCATGATCGATACAATCATGTAAAGGAGTTTCGAATGAACGTTTTTTGAGGGCTGCTGTCTGAGAAAATTGGCACTTGGTCAATATACTATGTGACAGATCTAATAAAAAAACGGGGTAGAAAATGTATTGTTAACCGTTTACCAGGAAAGTTGTTTGATGGCTTAAAAAAGTGCGTCACCATGCACACGACGCGGTGTGCGTATCTGTTTATGTTATTAGAATAGTGTTAATTGTGTGTTTCTAGTAATAACTAGTATATCTGTACGAATGAGCTCGCTCATGTAGTTTTAGCATTTCTTGTTACTAATTAGAAATGAGCTTTCATTTTTAAGCGTATTACGATATCCAAGCTTTATCTGAATCAAAATAGGGTGAACTAAAGAGCTAGCTGACCAGCTGATTATTGCTTGGTTGATTGTTGGTTCTGAGGTTCCACTATAGGGTACTCATGCGTGTGAACACATAAAAATTGGTTAGCTAATCAGAACCGAAGCAGTTGTAGTTACACCATATACAACGATATAATCAATAGAAGCACGATTTATCTATAATGTAATCGCCAGATCGATCCGATAGAGTTAGTCGTGAAATATGAAGTTATCGTTATTGGCTTTGCGAAGATTTGTCCAGACGTATGTTTGCACACTTGGCACACTTTATGGGAGACGGAAATTTCATCTCTTTGGAAAAGAGATATATATATCAATAAAGTGCACTTTTTTTTTTCAAATTAAACAGAGGTTCTTCAGAATAATATGCTATTGGTCATATAAGTATCTGAAGCAAACCGCTGTAATCTTCATCTAATTTCTAGTATGACAGTAATTCTAGTATGATAGCCCTAACCTATCAGGTATATAGTACGGCATCCTCCAATATAATCGTCTGCAATGCAGTTTGTTCCATAAAAGATCGGTAACTTCTATTCTGAGCTTCCTCAGGTCTTTCCATAGCAAAGCGTTAGGAACTAAACTGTAAGAGGGCTCCGCGTTAGGAGTCTCAGCAGAGCTAAGTACCTATTACGGCAAAAGACAGTTAGCGTACGGAACAAGCAAATGCCTCACAACACAGGATAGCCGAATGGGACCTGAAGGAGTATTCGTGTGTGCCGTTTGCGATAATTGTGACCTATCTAAACCTGCTCTAGCCTTGCATTCATCCTTATTAACATTCTAGACACAGACTATTTCATCATATAATACCCACCTATATTTATCAATAATAGTTCTTCGATACGAAAAACGATTACTGATACTTTCTTTTTGAAACAAACAGGCGGAAGGCTGAACTGAACCCTACAATCACAGACGTCATAACTGATTGTCGAACAGTGCCGCTGCTCGGGGCAGCTGGAGGAACACGTACGTATGGCAAGCAAACTGTGTTTCTTCACCCTTATCATGCGGTCCTGGACCCCCGACTTATCTGTTACTACCACCTTGTAAGAGTGCTAGCAGTAGTAGTATATATGATAGCTATTCGCCATAGTTGCGATATCGCCCGCCGTTTCCGGTGCCGTTGATGCCAGGTCGTTAGTTATACGTTGCGAAGTCATCCTGACAAGTCGTTATAGCAGTGGCTTGACGGCTAACTATACTTCTGGAAAAGTGCATGTAGTTACTCTAAAACATTGGTTGTTGATTTCGATCCCTATCTATCTGTCTTCTTCCGCCTTTTTCATCACTCTGCCGATAAGCCTAGTGGCAGCCTTTGCTCGTCGCGTAGAATCCCGCAAGCAACGTCTCTCCGTCTCCAGATGATAAAAGGTGGACCACCGCACAACTTGCATGGATGGATTCTGCCTTCGCCATGCCTTTTTGCCATGCGGAACCCACCGCCCTGGATTTCTCCGTAGCCTTGAAGGAGAGAAGCTGACTGCTGAAGTCTCAAAATCACCTAGCTTCGCTCCTGCTGCGCGCTTTGTTAAACCCTAACTAACATCTTCCAAAGAAAATGAAGCGTACCGCGCAGATGTTAGCAGGCGGAAAACGGCAAAACTAACTGGAAGGAAATTAAAGAAAATAATCTTGGAATGCTTGTCGATTGCTTGCCCGTCTACCCGTTTATAAGGGGTTTCCTGACTGGCTGATTCAACGCTCTGTGGGGGAGCCAGCCCGGCCAAGCTGCTTGCTTGGAAACTACCAGGCCCATGTACCCGGCCAACACTTTATAATCTAACTACATAACTCTCCCTTCTCCTGCGACCTCTCAAACTTTAACATTAGACCACAAAGCACTACAAAATCGCTTGCCTTCTTGGTACCGTTCCAGTCCGGAAGGAACAGCCTTTGGGGCCCTGGGCAGATATCTGCCAATGCATTAGTTTTCTCCAGCGTTGAATGTAAATAAGGCGAATCGGCTGCGAACAGGAAAGGTGGAGAAAAAGAGAGTGACGTTGTGCAGTGTGATCGTTTGTGATCGTGCTGCCCCAGCTCATTTTGCGCATCAATCACAGTGTATGTCCTTTTTTTACATCTTTCTTTGCATCGTTGCCTCGCTAGCTTTTGAACAGAAAAGCGTTCGGGTCTTTACCTCCAGTCCGTCTCATCTTTGCGGGTAAGAGTTTGCCATCGTCTTTCATAACAGTATGGTGTCCAGGAAGTAACGAAGAGGGCCGAGCACCTTTACACATTAGTTATTTGACTGTTGAAATCGCAGCAAAAAGTAAGTGGCTGTACTTTTCTAAAGATAGACTTACTACCCATCCACCGATGAGAAAATCACGTTCCAGTCCATCGACGACAACTTAACGAGCGATGAACTATACGAAAGGCCACTTTTTCCATTTTGATTTCAGTTGAAAACCTGTTCATCTTATTCACCCCTGTATCTCATAGCTGCATAGAGAAGTAGCAAAATACATGGAATCGAAGAATGTAACGAAAGGTTTAGTTTTGATCGTTCTTGGCTGTCATTGACGGCCCACAAAATAGATATACTTGCGACCCTGAGAGGCTCTTATAATATCAGCTCGAGAACAAGCTGCAGGTTTGAAGGGGCTGACCACATGTCGTAAACAGAGCCTTCGAACGGCTGGAACTCTAGTGAAAAAGTGGAAGGGTCTCCATGAGGGAAATTTTACAGTGAGCTAAGCAGTTTATAATCAGTTTATAATATATAATAATAATAGGCAGTTTATGGATTCTTAGCTTGCGTCGTTTTTATGTTTATGGCAAGAAACTTTAAAAATCAACCGATTAAATTATTTACAGTATATCATGTGTTGCAAAATTAACGAGTCACACGGTTCAGCTCTGAAGAGTTCCTGTGGCGGACGATCTATCAGAAGTAAAAAGATTAGTTTACACCTCTGTTATGTGCCATGGGAGTCACAATTAGGAACTCGAGTCGTGCGAAGTACTTCAGTACCTCAAAATGTTTTTCTATGCGGTACCGTATATAATTTCAACGGAGATTGAAACGTTTTTAACGAACTTTGTGGTGGGCATGGCTGGGCAATATTGCAATTCTTTGGCGTGCCGTGGGTTGCCACTACGATAGTTAATTTCATGGTCATTGACAAACTATCATACCAGATTTCAGATACTGATAGCACAAATCATGCATAACAGATATACTACATTAACAAAGTCTCGTGAATGATGTTTTGCTATTCGTTTACAGTATTAGGCCCGAAGCCGTTGGTTATAGTATCAAAGTTGGGATGACAGTTATTGAATTCGGATCCGAGATGTGCGCCTTAACATAGGGTCTGACATTGCGCTGATCTAACTGCAAGGTTAATAATTATTAGTCTTAGAATTTACGTCCGAGGATTTGAGGGAGTCCAGCACAGCTGGTATTTTGAGGGGGCCTAGGAGAGAACATAATAATGAATATAGTATTTTTTTTTCTTATTCAAGTTCGTTTGTTATTCTATTACTTGTTAAACTTATTCGTTTGTTCAGATAAAATCCCATTCCGTGTAACATATCTAGGAATCAACGGTAAACAGAAACACAGAGACTGTCATGAATATACAACGAATAGAAGTCAATTATTGCCAAAGGTTTTTAGCTGCGAGAACTGGTCGAATCTAGAAAAGTAAACAGGGTTTCTATCTAAAGCATCTTATATTACTCATCTTATGTTATTGAAAAGAGGGATGATACGTTAACGCATAGACATGCGCTTTCTTTACCGCCTAACATATTTCGTTACTATTTTCTCCATAGCGGCTCCTCTAATTGAGTTCTTAGAACAGAAATCAAATAGAAGCACATAAAAAAACACTACTAGTTTTTTCGTTTTTTTTTTCCCGTTTGCTCTTTTACCACTCGTATGCAGCGCACGAGCTGGGTGCTTTTTCTATTCTTTAATAAAGTATCATTCCTTTCCTTTTTTTACTTAATGCTGCCACTGATACAACTCCTGGAAGCTTTATCTGTTTGATCAAAGCACACTGGTATACCTGGCACGAGAATCACGTAGACATGCTCTTAACCTGTCAACTCTCTTCGGGCTGTCTATACTAACGATCGCCTCATAAACTAAGCGAGTACTCTTACTATGTACTTTTGGACTCTAGAGGTTTTCTCTCACTTACACCACTTCTCCTTTTTTTAATGTCCACAACCTACCGAGATGACCCCTCTTCACTTTTTTTCAACGTCTAGGCAAAGCCAGCCAGGATCCAGTCGTATAACCCTGAATCCATCGAATCCATGCAAAGCATCCACATTACCATTCCCAGCAACTTCTGGAACTTGCTGTAAAGTTTTTTTCAGTGTCGCCCCTGAGTGCCCCGCCACGCGAGGAACTGCTTTTTCGTCGCTTTTCCCTTTTTGCTCTCTAGCGCACCCTCATAATCACTCAGTCTATCGTCGCTGTTACCGCAATCAATCCGTAACAAAGCCATAATGCTATGGCTGCAGGCATCGCCAATCTTGCTAACTTACCTGCCGGTCACTCTATGTCAGCCCTACCAGCATTGCGTCCCTGTTCTACTCAAGCACTACAATTATATGCAGTTAAGCTACTATCAATCGTAAACTAACTAAAGGGAGCAGCTATCTGGAAGATGTACATTGCCAGAAGGAGCAAAAGTGTCGGGAATGCAATTTTTGTTGTTACATTCTGTCGACGTCTATAACGATTGCTACCATTTGCTATACCTCCGTTACCGCTATTTCTTCCACCACGTTCTGGGGCTGCAGTTCTTTCCACTTAACTCTTTTTCTGCTGCACACTTTTTTTCATTTCCCGTATTTAGAATCATTCTGGGTTTTCGCACATTTGTTAGCCCCTTCTCAGAAGGCTCTTTTCCGTTCTCACAGTATAAACGTCGGTCAACGATGGGTCATTAAAAAAATCGTTCAGTTGCGTGCTGTTCAAATTGCACGCGTATCTATGTGCATTGTTTCCAATGTGCATGCCGTATACGTACCTGTTGTCGCGTGTCTATGTGGTAATCCTCACAGGCGCCAATCAGTCTAGCCTTACCGAAAAGGTGCTTTGAGAGAACCGAGCGACTGATACACTTCAGAAGAAAAGGAATGGAAGTAAAACGGACTCCTAAAAATAGGAAAAAAATCTAAACTGAAAGCTGAGTGGTATAAGTCTCAAGCGAACAATGTGAACACCTTTCCTATATAGAGCTACATAAGTTCACACGAGACTGTGAACGCATAGATACTCTTTTTTTCCTTTTTTATGTTTCCTCTAAAGGCCAAATAGGTGTCGTTGTCACTGCCACCTATAGATAGTGCATAGGGAAGCTGGTCCGAACTCAAAAGCTCTAGAAACTGCTTAGAACAGCTGTCGTTCTTCGCTGTGAGACACCGAGGTTGACGCACGAAAAAAAATCATGACTAAATGAGGGGAAAAAATAGAGGCTAAGGAAGGTGGCACCAGATAGGGGGAAATTGCATAGAAACGCCAGCCAAGATAGATAGAAGTAGGCAGTCTCTACTTTTGGTAGAAAGGTATTGGTATATTTGGCAGAAAGGCTATGCGACGGACAATCCGGCGCATTTCATAGCACTGCAGAAACGAGGCCAATAAAAATAGCGCGGCGAAAAACGGGCATCTAGCCATGATCATAAATTGTACCAAATCGACTCGAACATCGGTCGCGCATATCCAGTGCATCCATAGAGTATCACCAGCGGCTAGTGTTCGATGAGTGAGGCGGCCAAGCTTTGCAAATAGGACACGGCACCTATTCATGAAACAAACTAAGGAAGGAAATATATAAGTTTCGAAAAAAATCAAAGAACACATCAATAGAACAGCAAAAGCGGGGATGTTAGCTCGTTGTAGTATCAAGTGGCTCAAAACAGGTATAGTTTAGGAGAGTTCGAGAAAGACCCCAGCTATCTGCTCGTGCAGAGACCGCCTAGATACGGTCTGTTTCTTTTGTTAGGCGTATCAGGGACGACAAAGCTCGGCACAACTCCCTATTCCCATTCGGTAGGGATTGCATCGACGATTCTACTATTTGGTATTTTTCGATGTTCGGCTACGCCGCTTCGTAAGGCCATTGTAAAGGCGAGCGATTACCTTACATACAAGACTCATAATGAATAACAGTATAATTGTTAATATATATCTCAATGCACGAGTAAATCTAGCTATAAGAAGTGTCTCGCTCATGCACTAACCTTCAAAATCGAAAGCGGCAGCTTCAAACGCAATTATTATAAGACCTGGCAAAATTTTTGTGGTGTGTACTATATAGTAGCGTAACTACACAGTAGATGTTCTTCAGTAATTAACATAGTAATGCTAGTAATTATTATGGAGAAATCAAACGGTCGATTGCATCGCAAAAGTTTATTGCTTTAAAGATTACCAACAATTTCAAGTTAAATTTAACATATTTAATTAAAGCATACAAATGTGGTACATCGAAATACATAGACCGACACATACATATGTGAATACTTATCGCCTACATTTAGATAGTTAGCTTGATTATGGAGTCAGTAGGGGGTGAGCGATTTGTATTAGCGACCTTGTTTTCCTTGGAGTACCAGACTGAATTTCCTCTGTGTTCTATAATCCTAAACTCGACTGCTATGAGGAACTTACCTACCAAAAAGCCACTGGACAGAGGCGGGTCTCTTGCGTCGTTACGGGGTTTCGTCTAAGCGGACGATCGACCAAGACATCCGTCCAGTGAATCCGACGAAAGATAATATGTACATTCGAGAATAGATAAAAAGAAAAATTGACATGAATTAGCCAGGCTCGAAGATACAGCCAATAACTTAGAAGAAATAAGGGTAAATAGAGTGATCGTCTGTGAAATGTTCACACAAAATAACACAAGGGAAGGGCTATAATGGAATGAAGTACGAAACAGAATGTCCAGTAAGCAGGATCGATAATATGACTGATTATGATGACGGTGATAGCGATACCATTTCTGTTTGAAGGCCGAGGCGAAGCCCAGGTGAGCCTAAAGAGTATTTTGAATTTTTCGTTCGGCATTGCCTTTAGGCATCGCTCTGGACTAAAAGCAATTGGCGTCTGTCAACTGGAACAGAAGTACTTTACCTTGACTTGTCAGTTCATTTTAGACTTGGTGCCTCCGTCGCCATCGCCTTTCAACAAATCCGAGATACTGATCAGCTGTTTCAGAATGTTAACGCGTTTCTAGAATTATGTAGGCGGAATAACATTTAGTGCAACTAGAATTAACAGTTGTCAACATCGAAATATTCATGCTCTCTGATATGGTACAAAATAGTGATGGTCCCTTGAGCCGCCTTCGCTATACGTGAAGCCTGTTTAGGAATTCTGGGTACTAAATAACTTGTTGGAATTGTTTTTGGTTTCTCATCGGTTAAAGTGCCGTTAGCAACACTCGTTATCGGTGAACGACACCTACATTAAGAATAATAAGCAATTTAATAGTAATTTAAGGCCTTCCTAACTTAAATTGAAGCACTAAGTGTGATTCTAGCTTCATTCCGTGATATTCATATGGTACGCATAAACACCTTTGCTTTTTCAATGGAGCGAAAGGATCGTTCATCGGAGCCACCTTCCCTGTCGGTTAGCGCAATTAGCTAAATACGATAGTCCGATTGTTTACTATTGCTGGATTTGAACGAAAAATACTTACAATGCATACCGTTTTCACTAATACATTGTCCCTGCTGTGTTCTTGCGTCGATAACGCAATGATGAAACCCTAATTAAGTTTGAAGCCCCAAGCGTTTTTATATTCGCGAGGGACACAACGTGTACTCCTTCTGAAAAGTTTCCTTGAAGTGCACCACTGCTGCTTTTCCTCCGCCGTCGCTGTTGCTGTTCTTGTTCTTTTTATCAAACTGTAGCTTAAGCACCTCATTCTGTGGAAGTCATCGAAAGGCCGACGATAACCTTCCACCGTTGCTAGCGTAAGAACGTGGCACGCAGACACACTCGCACACAGAATTCGGCACATGCACACCAAAGGGTCTGTGTGAAATTCATGTTGACAACGTTTTTCCTTATGGAGCGTTCTTTTTTTTCGGTTTATTCATCGATCTGGCGTCTGGGGGGAAATTCTGTTGCTTGATTGACAGTTGGTTCTGGACGACTGTGATGGTCGGCCATCATGGCACTGACATGCAGTCAACGACTTTCTGGCAATAGCTTATGGAAGATACAACGACCATGCATATGTACACTAACGCTGTTTGCGATTACTTTTATCTCGACAAATAATGTGTCTGGCCATTTTCCTATGTGATTCCTGAGTGGCCAATTGGTAGTGTGCACTATGTTATTATGTCAGAGTATATAGAACTGAAGTGGGTTACCGATTTGAAGAGTTAAGTATATATCTCTGTCGACAGGAAGTAGAACAAAAATCAAGACGAACAGTCAATAAGATCCCATGCACGCAGTATATAGTAAGAAAGGGGCTTACTCTTTTACAGCGATTTATATGAATAATTTAGCAGTGCTTTCTGGGACAAAGATGAACCACAGGGGACCAGTCCGAGTAAAACGGTGGCTAACTTCTCAAATCTTAAAAAAAAATGTTTTTCTACACTTGATTCAGTAATTTAATTCAACATGCGTATTGAAATGTAAATCTGTATGCACCGTCAAGCAATGCGTCGACCTAAACATTACCAGCAAAAAATTAAAAAAATGAAGTGATATATGTATGTATACTAAAAAAAAAATAGGCTTCTGTGCTAGTTCTAATTATATGATCTGTAAGGTAAACAAACGTTCGATATTAAAAGAAGTTCAAATAATTTTAAGAGAAAAATAATTTTGGCGAACCTATCAGTTTTTTAGTTGTCTTAGGATACTTTTATCCAGGATTTACCTGATTTCCCGCAACTATTTAAACCTATGCATTGCTGACGTCTAGCAAATATTATTATATATTCCACATACCCTGTATCAGACGCACGTGGAAGCTGGGAACTCAAGGTAAAGACAAAGAAAGAAAATAAGCGTTCCTTCGAATACAGCATATGAGTGCATATTAAAGCTGATATGTAAAGTTAAATAATCTAGTATGTTTTAACACCTACTCCTGACTGACTACGACGTAAAATTCGATGATTTCTAGGTAAAGGGTGACGGGCTTTCATTTTGCTCTGTCTACCTTTTGTCTTCTGTAGGCTGCGATATAACGATAAAGTTAGCCTGACTTCACGATGCAATACGTACTGCATTTGTGAAACACAAGGACCCCTCGTGATCGCGGCAGTCACCTCATATCGTCCGAAGGCGGCTTGGTTCCTGTAGTATCGTCCGCCAAGCGATCATTTGGAAAGTCAAGTAGCTGCTGTCAAAAAGTTTCCGTCGACGCACGCGGTAAACCTCCATCCCCGATCGAAGGGTAGTTATGAAATTACGAAGTTAAGGGCTTTACTGATGTGCGTCTTACGCCATGCTCTCGCTGTTATTGCGCTTCAGAATGGACCTGCCACATTTTGGTTCAGAAAGACAGCGAATCAAGACTTTGGCCTGGTGGCAATTGCCTTTCTGACCCAGTTGAGATGCCATTCTTTCGTTGCGGAGATCAGCCCGCTTTCTACCGATTGAACGGTGACGATCGCGTCAAAGGAGTGTTTCAATCTGGCTTTTCGTCGTGTCCTTCTTAGTCGACTGGGATTCTTTTCCGTCCTTTTGTGAGCAGTCAATCCCAGCACGCGTTGGTATACAGTCAAATTCAAGGCGTCCAAGTATCCGCATCGTCTTGCGATTAAGCGTGCTTTCGATATCCGAAGGTATACAAGGTGTAATTTAGTCCTATGGGGGTCCTTTGAATAGGCATAGGCTTCATTATATCATTTGTTACACTTGAGAACGACTGCCCAGTGCTTTTTGTTCGTCAGTAATAATATCACCTATAGGGATACGGAACAATCTGAGGAGGGAAAAGCACTCGAACGCTGCTGACTGACTTTAGGGAGATGTTTGCGCACAAATGATCGTCATAAGAGGCGTCAACGATTCTAAATAATTCGTGGAAAGCTTCACTTCAAACGATTCTTATGTCTTAGATTTTTCGTATCAGCGCGTAGTGAAGTTGCTGGCTATCGTATCTTTTACCGAGTGCAAAAAAAAACTCATTCTGAAAGGTCTCATCTGTTAAAATTTCTGCAGTCCATCGCAGAACCCATCTTCATGACCGCTAGACTAAATAAGCGTAACATAAGTGAAGTTCGATATTGACAAAAACGAGTAGGGTCTTCTTCGATGTATTAGGTAATACATACGTCGGAATACACCTGATTAACAGAGTAATGTGAGAGTAAATAGTCTATGGACTTAAATGTATTGCTAAGAAGAGCATTTTCTGTCTAATTAACGCTATCGTAATATCTATTTCGTTCGTCGTTCGACTACAATGTGCACTACTCTAGAATGTTCGATAAGCTAAACCTATATAAATATTATTATAGCTAATAATGCAAACAATAAACAGCTGGCACGCGGTTAGGGTATAAGAGCCCGACATACTGTTAGTCTTCGGCTAACGGTCTAGTTCTTCACGAAATATTTACGCTTCAAGACCGACCAACACGCAGTACCATGAAAGTTTTTCACGAGCTAAGAACGTAAATGGCCATTTCTTTCGCTTAGAGAAATTTATATGTGGCCCAGCTATTC
This sequence comes from Varroa destructor, assembly GCF_002443255.2. Classification (NCBI taxonomy): domain Eukaryota; kingdom Metazoa; phylum Arthropoda; class Arachnida; order Mesostigmata; family Varroidae; genus Varroa; species Varroa destructor. The sequence goes on from NW_019211456.1 coordinate 19,964,460, forward strand.
ATACTGAATGAAACTATCGAGCAGAAGATACTGAATTAGGAAGATAAAGGCGATCAGGCCGACAAAGTCAAGTCACACATGACAGGGCATTGGAGTCGTCCCGCAAAAGCTTACGTGGCAGGTTTCTTGAACCTGCGATCATCTCGAAACCTCGCGCAATCACTAGCGAGTAAAATTCGTGTCGGTACAATAACGAGGGCCTTAAAAATTAGCCGAAGTAATTCTTTAAGGCATAACTTAACTAAGAATGCATAAAGAGTAGCACCGAATAAATTCATTCGTTGCCGGAGCTCGAGCGGAACCCTGCGTCCATTTAGGAGGGGAAAGTTTCCGTATAAATATTTTTCGTCCTGACTACTCTGTCAATCATGACCCGTCAACTAGTTACTTTGTTTTCATGCTCTTTTTTACCTAGGTAATTTCTTCTAGGAACTATACGGCAAATAAAAAAGAACACAGGTTTTTTGAAGCACGAAAGACACTTCCCAATACCTTCATCTATTTATATATATATGTAAAAATCAACACTAATCACGAAAATGACAAAGCAATTTACTGTGCTCTTCGCTCTCCTTCTTTGTCTATTACGCTTATTCATTTTGACAATTACAGAAATAACATTTCTCGTAACGGGGCTATCGACGATACAGGAGCTGCCGCACCGCGTGGAGCTCTTGCTGGTCTCACTAGCGGCACATCTAACTCTGTAGCTGGAGCCGGATCAGGACAAGGAAGTGCAGGTACAGTAGCTGTTGGAGACCTATCTATAATTGTTCCCATACTAGCCGAAACGGCAGATGCTGGGGTACTGGCCGCTGGAAGTAGCCTGGTAAACAAGAACGACGGTGGTGTGTCCATAATCTCTAGCACTGGTTGTCTCTCACAGGCGTCAGTTGTAGCCACTCTGTCGATTCCGGGAACATCGGCGTCTGGCATTCGCGACAGGGGCACCGGACTGAGTTGTAGCAACTCTCTGTCATCGTCCGCTGGTGCTGCCGCTGCCACTGGAATCGTCGTTGTCGCAGGCCGCTCGACATCGGCGTCTGTCGCGGGGACGCTTGGCGCGACGCCTCCATCGGGAGGCCACCAATCATCCTGTGACTCATCGGCCACGGCTGCATTGTTCGTTAGCGTGAGTTCATCTAGCAGCACGGCGTCGAGCATATCTACGTTAACTCGCAGTAATGTCGCTTTAAGTCAAGAACAGGTTGTCCTGTCTTCAATATCAACTTCGCCAGCAACGGCATCGCCGTCATCCTCCGGAGTAGTTGCTAACAGCGCTGGAGGACCAAGGAGACCCCAGGAAGTTGTACGTATTGGGGGCGGTAAACAAGCCACGTCTAGTCGACACCAACGATATCAAAAGGCCGAACATCAGGTTCATCATCAACAGCTGCGACGGCAGCACCAGCAACAGCAGGAGGAACAGCAATCTGCAGCAGCGGCTGTCGTGGCCGTACAGAGGGTCGGGGTAGCGACAACATCGTCGTTAGTCACCGGAACACCGCAGGGTCCCGCTGTCCTAACAACGAAGGCAAAAGGCTCGCCAGTTGCAGTGCTGTTGGCGAGTGTAACTTCACGTAATTGGCTTTCGGAGAGCAACAGTTCGATAATGCCAGGTGGGTTTCGAACGCCAGATCTAGGCTGTAAAGCAACTGCTGTTATGGTTATTATCGCTAATAGGAATACCGGGCCAACCTGGTAAACAGTATGATAATAAAACCGATAGAAAGACACAAAAGGCGAGACCATTGCTGACTGGCCGTTTAAACGTTCCGGCGGCGACACACGCAGACGATACGCTGGCGAACAGTAAAGTCTGCAGTGTTTTAGAATTGTGGGCTAACTCGTATGTGGTCATTCAGTCTCGGTCTGTAGCGTGGAATTTTTATGATAGACTACAATATTATTCGTTTAGTGATACGATAGAAAGCAATGAGGACGGCATAAAGAACAAGCATACCTATCATAGTGGTCATAGGGAATTGTTGTATTTCGAATCAACTTGCTACGAGGCAGTCTTTTGCTTTCTGAAGATAATCATTGCGAAATGGCGCAGCCGTCTATTACAGGACGCATCGATGCATAGCCAGTTACATATTGATCGCTGAGTATGGCTTGGGTAACAATCATGATGGTTATTTCCATGCCTCTGATTATCGTAATTAAAGCAACTTTTTCTGCTAACGGACATCTTCTTGTTAGATCAGCTGGCCCGTTGTTTCAAGTGTTATGTCCGGCAGTGCCGTTAAGCGTTCTATCAGACCGCTAGCACTAAATCATTTACATCGAAAGGATTCGAGCCTAAATTATAACTTGTCCCCCTAAATTATAACGGATTCGAGCCTAAATTATAACGATACCCCCTAGGCTGCCACCGGGACTCGTCTTAACTTAGCCGGCCAATCTAGACAACTGTATCAGGCTAATCTTAGCATAAAGCTTTACTTCTATGATATAACGATGATTTTAGACAGGAAACTATTAGCTAATATTACAATACTTACTTGTATTGTTGCAAGATGCAGGAAAAATGTTTATTCAAAAACAATCGCTTTTTTAACAAAATGAGATGTTATTAATTATAAAGTACTCTCAAGTTCTGATTAAAAAGTTTCTTGGCGACTGAAACAAGCTCGTTATGTGATATCAAATCAAAAAAAAAAGACCCATGACGATTTACAAATAAAATCGTTAACATTATTAGCTAACTAAAACGAAGCGAACTATAGCCATTCAACATCGAGTTACACATAATTAGTTTAGCTGATAAAAAAAGTTAGCAAAATTATTTTTATTCTTAAAGGAATTATTTAGCTTTTAAATTTTATTATTAAAATATTAGTAAGATAATTATTTTAAAATTTAAATAAAATTATTTAAATAAAGTAATACATCTCGAATTCTACGTTATTTTCCAAGTATTAGGGTATTTATAATTGCTCTCCTATTATTCGAATTCTCACTATACACAAATAAGAAAAAATGATTACTTATAAATGTACGAAAAAAAAAAGAGGTTGTTTTTACGTTGTACTTGTAGTAAGTTTCCAAAAACGAAAAAAATCTTTCGATACCTTTCACGTCCGACTGGGTCATAAAGAAAGAAATCGACAACACATACAGTGGTAACTGAAGAAGACAAAAGTCAATGATATTCAGCTACCTCAAACCGAATAGTGCCTCTGTGTTCCCCTGTGGTAAATTGTTCTGGCCAGTTTTGATTGAGATCTTAATTCAGTAAGAACTTATACACTTAGATGTTGTATAAGTAAGAAATTTTATAACTATATATATATATATATATATAAAAGCACCACAACAAACCCAAAAGGCTAACGATTTATAAAGTCAGAAGGTTCAATAGCAAACACATACTTCAGAACAGAACGCTGATGTCTACCTATTGACCGATATTGGAACGTTCAATACGACCCATGCGATGAGAAATATAGCAGCGTTATGTCATACTATGAGGTATTATACAAAATATACTTATAAATAGTACAAAAAGGCCAGTGTACGCAGCCTATCTTATGCTCTAATACTACAGTTACATCACTGTCTGCTCTAGGTGGATACGATAAACACAAATTTAGAGGCCAGTTAGTGAATTATAAACGTTTAATAACATAAATATTATGCAAATTCTAATGAATGAAAAGATATAATAAGACCTAAGTTCAATGTGAATGCCGTGGGCTTTGGTTTTTAGGGGCGGAAACATCTCACATATACTCAAAACATCCGTTGGGTGTCTGGTGAATACAGATGTAATTTCGCCTCCAAACACGATGAGCTTGTCTGACACAGCACTTTGATGCAAACGCCAAATGTAAAATTTTCACCGTTAATTTAATGTGCCGGGTTTATTAAAAATAGCTAAGGTAACTCTTATCTCGACATCAAAAAAGATGCACCTAATTTATATTGCGCGCCCTATTACTCCAGGTACCTTCTCAGGAGCGTTGTAGTTGGCGCTGTTATACCAAATCTACCAGTGACGTTGGCCACGTACTAACATTGTTTCTTATCTGAAGTCTCGACGATCCTTGACTCTACTTTGCACGAAAACTCTCTACTCTTAGGACCTCTTTCCTATTGTGGATGGCCCCGCACTGTGAGATTTCCGTCTCGTCGCCTGGATCATTTCCGGGCTACATCATCGGAGTCTTACTTCGATGTGAATGTATGCCGGCAAGCAGGAATAAAGAAAGAATGCTTTCTTTCTAGTATGAAGCTAATATCATGCAAATAATGTTGGTAACCCCCTATTCTTGTCGGTCTCCTTCACCTGCCTTGTGGTTCAGACCTTGCGTCTGAACCCCACACTTTTTCCACTCTATCAAACGGTTCCGGACTTCTTTTTAAGGTCTGTTAGTCCTCTGGTTGCCAAACCTATCGTTCTATATAGACGTTTGGTGACAAACGTCGGCTAGGCTGACCCTGCCCTCCCCTTCTTTGCCTTCTCATTTGAAAGGTTGTCCAGCTGATGATTGTGAAATTTTCGTTACCTTTGCTGGCGTATCAACACTCGTCTGCTGCAAGCAACGGTTTAACCCAACTGCACTGCGTAGACCTACCGGATGCATGAGCCTTTCGTGTCGTCAAGTTCCATAGGAAACCATACTAAGAACCCACTTTTTTTGTTTTACTAAATCTGGTGCTAACTGAGACCACACAGTGAGACAGGTTTTATCAGTCCTTTTGTTAATTTTTTTAATGGCGTTCGTGGTTATTCACCTACTTTTTCTTTGGCATTTGAATGTCAATGGAAAAAAAGGGCCCTAAGTCAGTTATCGTTCATAGATATTTATTATGCGCCCGCAGAAAAAAAGGACAGTCAATAGTTTTGATTTTTGTCTTTCATGCCCCTGTAAGTGCCCTTGATCTGTGTGAGTTGCGCAGAGACTGTGAATCTAGCTAATGTGAGTCGCTGGTGAGATCTGATTGATTTTTTGTCCTCTTTTTGCAAAACGTATGAATAGGACTTGTTCACGCACGGCTGCATCATTCCTCATCGCTGCCTTTTTTATTTCCTATCACTTATAAGCATTTCCTTAAATAGTGGAGACTAGAGACGGTCCACGTAACTCTAAAAGAGATACTCTATGACAATTTTACAGTGAAAATAATGATTAGGTTGAATTTAGGACTGGGAATATTTCACGTACCTTGCACAGCAATGGGACATGACAGGAAACCACGTACCGTTCATAATAACTAACCACACAAAGCTCATACGATACGTACGTTCATGTTTGAAATTCATCTCGTTTTTCTATACGAAGATCTTTCTTGGCGAGGATGCTGTGCGGAACCGTGTGTTCAATTGAACTCTAAATATAAGAAAACCGTCAATTTACCTTTTCTATATCTGATGTGAGCCAATAGCCTAAGGGTTGTCGATGAGGTCTTTGAGAACGTAACGAACCCTAGGATCTGTTATATTCTATGTAGACCACGTTTTGGCTACCCATCTATACAAAATCTGCCGCCGGTAGCTATTTTGTTTACAAACAGTTCTGAATCACTATGTAGCTACAGTTACGTGCAATGTTCTGTCCTGGAATCAGCATCTTCCATCCATTGATAGTGCAGCCGACGTGTAAATAGCGTTCCATTATGATAAAATTAAAGTTAATTCTAATAAGGTTATGAACTTGTTGTCTACTTAGGGAAAACCAATTTCCTATTTATCACTGTTATTTTTTTCTCGTATCTCAAGCTTAGTCTAGCTATTAGCGCAAGTGTTTTTCTATCTCAGCCTTTCGAATGGCACAATTCTACCAGATTAAAGAAGCTCATGTAATGGAGCTCACTAGGTTTAACCGATACTTATACTAAGAGGCTATCCGATATCTGAATTTTGACATCTATTCGTTCACAGCTTCCGTGAATCTTTATTGCATCAACTTCGTTACCCAATTATAATAATTTGAATACTATTAGTTCTCGAATTATCAATCCTTATTAATTAATAAATCCTTACTTACCGATACTTATCCTATAGACGCCATTACCGTCATCGAATCCAATCTATAGCTCCATTACCCAAAAAAAATTAGGCTAAAGGCAATAATTTTCCGTGGACAACTTTAGCTATAGAGGCAAACAAACAGACACTCGATTTTAGTTGTATAAAGATAAAGAAAAATTAGCAACAGTTAAATAAAGGGATGATGATGCATGCTGGGTATTTGATTATTATCAAATATTTAAAATATCATCGTGAACACCTATCGGCTGGAAACTGTAAACATTTATAATGCAAATAACAGAATCCGAAGCGGAGAACAACGTCCTGGAGAAGGATTCTCCCGCTGCCTTCGATTTCATTGTCGAAGTCTCTATTCATTAATTGATTGAGCTGACAGGTAACTCTTATCAAATCTAGCTACCTTAGCCATTGTCTTCATCATAAGTTCATCTCAGTAGAATATTTGTTGATGATAGGGGGGTTTCTGTTATATGCGTATAATGACAATACATGTTTGGTAAGCTTCCCTTTTGTTGTTTGAAGTGAAATGTAAACGTTTCATGCAGTGCAAAATCTATCATAACCTACTGCTTTACAGGAAAAGGCAAGGCACAGAAGCTTTGTCGTTAAAACATTTATAATGCAGGCCATTGTCGCGCTAGAGTGTTAGGTGCGTTACACAGCATATCTGAAAAGGAATGTTTTGAAGACGGATGGGGGAGCTGAAGTAAAGACAAACCCATTGTCGAAATGTCCTAGACGATGTTTTCCAGCTAAAGTGGCGTATCTTGTGCAAAAGTTGACGCCAGACAGAAGCGCCGTATCTATATAACGTATCTATCGAGTTTCATCTTTATACGTTAATAGAAAAGAAAAGTGTCTTACACGAGACTTTCTCCCGCTTTTCAGCGATCCTAAAAAGCTGTTTAGGGAATGAGCAGCAGCTCACGTCAGGACATTGCAGATCCGATCAGGCATAACAAGCGAATTGCTAAAAACATCCCTGAAAGCACTTGTAGGTAGCATTTATTGTTAAGCTATTTCTAACTGATCGAATGCGTAGACACCTATGTTCATATCCGGTAACTCGGCTCCCTTGGACTCAAGAAGTGAAAGCATATTTTTCTAAGAACGCTCTATGATCGATTTCAATTATAGACAAAAAAAAAAAAAAAAACCCATTTTGTGGCAGCCCCATTTTCCTTTATGTATTTACGTGAATACTCCTATTATAGAATTAATCAATGTCCTCACTATAACCACATAAGAATATAGAAACAACAGGAAAATGAAAAAAACATCTGTTAGTTCTACTAGACAACGTACCCCATTTGACCAAGTTCCACCTAATGCTCCCTCTGTAGTTGTTGGTCTCAAAAAGGGAGCTATTTTTTTTACCGCTCCGCTTTTAGACGCAAAACTGAGCTAGAATGTAGTCGCTCAGCGTCTATGTTAATGTATCAAATAAGCGAACATCAATGCGCACCGACCTTTATTATTTTGCTTCTCTCTGATAATGGCTCGATTCTGGCAGAATCATCGTAATGAAAACCCGTGGTTGTTGTTAAGCAGCGTTTTTATAGTTTTATATAGATGTGTAAACGTTGCGCGTGTACTCCACCGCACTGTATATAGATGTAGTTAAAAGACTTTTTTTTGGCCCTGATTTTGTGACAAATTTGTAAGCAAAACACGCGCCACATAAGCATAAAAATCTAAAAGCAATGCAGCAGAAGAAAGCGGCAAGTTCGACAGGACATGATGGAATAGATAGCAGCATTGCAAAACAGCGACGATACACCGAACATTTATGGGCTGTTCGCCGAGATCAATGTCGCATGGTTTCCTTTCGCCTACTGCTCGAGTCGGTCGGCCCCTTGAGCAAGTCAGTAAGAACAAAATCGACGCAGCTTATTTGGTGCAGAGCGCTAGGTGAGGTCATTCGGCCAAGAGGAGCATGAGATTCAACCGGAAGCGCCCAGCTAAGGATAAAAGCCAGCGTACAAAGTCAAACGATCTTCCGTTTCTGCCGAACCCGGCCAGCCCTGGCCTGCTTGCGCCTTGGCATCCTCGCCTTTGAAGACCAGAGGCTACGAAGCGTAATAAGGAGATTGTAGTCGGTGATGGCGAGTAACGGAAAAAAGGAGCTTTGTTTAGAAGAGACCAATGGAAAGATGCTGGTTAGGACAACATTTGCTTGGGTTACGACGAGGACAGAAATCAATAACCCTGCATTTTCTGGAGGATAACATAACGAAATAAGAGGTCAAAACAAAACAATAAGTAAAAACAAAGTCTATTTGTAGAAAGGAAAGAAACAACGAGAAAAAGCTCAGCAATCACGGTAGTGTTTTGAAGCCAATATCTACCTCGAGGAAATAGGAAAAAAAAAGGGAGAATTTTATTCGAGAAGCAAACATTTGTCAGGTTCACGACCCTGGTAGTTTTGGTACAGACCATACGTCTTTCGGTGAGGAGCCAATTCCAAAGCACTAACCTAGGAAATGCTTCCTCGGGGAAAGAAACTCATTTCCTTACGAAGGAATAATTCTTAGGCAAAAAAATAATGTAAGATAAGAAGACTCTGCAGATGACCAGTCTGCACAATTGTACATATAAATATATATATATATACAATATATAAATATAGATATTGCTTATAAAAAACGTACATACAAGGTTATATATATTTACTGAGAGAAACACAAGGGCTTGTTCAATTACGTCGTGAAAATATTACGTTCAGAATAAAATTCAAATTTAAAGAAAATCACAACGAAAAGTTTATATATATAAGGGTTAAAGGTCCTTGTAACGTCGGAACGTGTTCATAATCTGTTGTGTCTGGCCGCCACCAACCCTCGAGCTAGTCTTACAAGTCACACATTTTTTCAAAACTTCAGCTTCCATCGCTCAGCGCCATCGATGACGCTATTTTCCGTTTTGTTTCGTATGGCCTCATTAAACCGGTAAAGTTACTGCAGTTGATCTATGCAAACTTTCCAGGACTAGGATGGACGAATTAGCGCTTAGCATCATTATTGTTGTTTGATCGGCTATAACTGTACCTTTAGCTATGCGTGTGACAGAAGGGGAAAGATGTTGGATAACTATAACACGGTGTAGCTATACTTTTAATGGGTAATTATAATAAGGAACACAATAGAAATATGTGACGATAGTATTTGAGATGTTTGCGGTTCGGGAGTTTGACCCACAGTCAATTTGTGTCGACGCATGCAATGTAGTGATGATTATGATTAACACCATTACGCACAATCCGTATTATACATATATATTAGACACCGCTAAGGCCTCATCTGTTGTTGTTGTTGCTGTTTTTTTTTCTAATTCCAGTGATTTAGTTATTGTGAACGGCCTAAACCTGCTATGTTCCTTGATTGCATTTTCACGTTCAAGTTCTTATGTCGCCTTATCTAGCTAGACCAAATGTATTGTTCCGCTACTTCCGTTGCCACGTCCTATCAGTTCGGCCACGTTGTTTTCAGTAATTCCATTATCTCTCTAGTTAACTATTCTAGGATTCTATAGCAAGTGTTTAATTTCTCTACGCCAGTCGTCCTGTGCTAGGGCATAATTTTGCTACTTTCTGTATTGAGACGCTACCAAACAACTACGCCGTTTTACAAAGGCGAAACTGCTTCGAACTTTCAAAATGTCTCAGGAAACTGAGCTAACAAACAACGTAAGAACATCGGTATTTCTAGAAATTATCGATTACTAACAAAGGATAGAATACAACATTAGGCTTTCAGCAAAAAAAAAAAAAGACAACATTCCCGATATTGAGGCAACTGAGTTAAAGATAAGTCGTGTCTTTCCACTTACACTCGAATTTTATATATATTTCGAGTATATAAGTATAAGTTTTTGATATTATTGGCATATAGATGTCAATATATAGACAAACTCTGACTCGTTTATATGGAAACCAATATAGGAATATGCATACATGTGCAAAATTTGCATCATCATAGTGGGGCGTAGCGACTCGAGTAAGTGGCGGGGTTTTGCGGACTTTGTAATGGCCTAGCGGCGATCAACTGACTACGTTAAAGCCGATGTTCAAGGCTCAAACTATTTAACGCGAGTGATTCGAACTGGAAGCACCACATACACTCTCATACATACGCTTAATTGTTAAATTGCTCTAAGAGACTGATCAAAGCTACGCTGTGATCTGTCCAATAATGATGGTTTTCTGTTTATAATCTACAGGACTCTGTTTGGCCTCTATGTGTGCTGGAACTATTGATCAAGCCTGTGGCAAAATAGGAGAATTTTATAAATAAAGGAATCAAAGAAAAGATAATATTAATGCAATTACTATTACGACGCTGAAATAATTCCGAAACCGTGGTTCGGCATAGGTATATCTTCAGGAAGACCAGGCTTACCAAAAGAGTACTGTCTCCTGAGGTTGCTGCATCTTTTAAGTACTGTTTCTCATTGGCAAGGAAAATTCAGATCAATACGCTGCGGTCCGGACAATTTCGATGACTTTAAGGCACACTCGTTTGCATATGTCTATGGTCGATTTCAGAAACTGGTGGTGATGGAAAATCGGTATGCTCATGCGGTACCAGCATCGGAAATGGGGTTACTGCCATAGCTTCGGCACTTCCCATAACGTCTCTTCAAGCGGTGCAAGCTATCTTCAACAATTCACCACAGCAACTATATCAGTCGCCGGGCGGACGTCTAACAACTGTCGTTTCTCAAACTCTGCAAGCCCTCAAGACTGGCTACCTTTATCGATATAAGAGTACGTCAAGTAGTTATAATGCGGATTTTTTTTCCAATATCGCTTCCAGCCTAATTTAGCGGCGGACAATGGAAGATAATGGGATACAGCTCCGGCATATATAAATAGCCTGTGTATTATTTTCTGTTATGTGTTCATTTGAAAGTTAACAGACATAAAGCTAATCCATCCGCTAAAATCAACTCTTGTATTTAACAGAAGCGTTATTTAACAAAAATACGCAATTTTTGTTCGTTTCTTCTTTTCGATTTCGCAGAACGTCTTTTGAATAAAGATTGGCGCCGCGAGTACTGCGTTCTACTCAGTGATTCATCTCTGGTCTGGTTCAAAGGCGGCGATCGTCGTGCACCAGCTGGCAGACTCGTACTACGGGACGCCCCTCAGCTAATCGCTTACGGAGCTTATACCAACAAAGTAGGTTGTGTCAGATATGACAGCTAGAACTGAAAAGGTTCTAATGATTATAGCGACGGCAACAATGAGGATTTTCTATAAAAGCAATTGGAAAACAGGATAATGCAAGTCAATGACAAATCGATCCTGGACTTTAGTTGACCTTTTGCTGACCTTGTAGGACACGTGCCTTGTCTAACACTAAAAATAGTAAGGCGGTTTTCGACGATCACACATATTCAGCTAAGGATAACAATGATTCATAACAAACAAATCAATTCATATACAATGCTTATAGTTGCTAAATTAACTGTAATATGTGAGACGCTTACTTAATCTAGGCCATAATTAGAACCCAATGTAATTTTAGTTGCTTATTGCAAGCCTTAAGAGCTGATGGCTGAGGCTAGTTTCAATATGAGACATAACGAATTCCACTTTACTCATAACATAAGTTATTTTACTTCATCTCACGCTGGTCGATTTTGAACACTAGCATTCTAGGGAACTCTGGCTAGAAAAAGGAATTGGTGGGCAAGCTCTTCGCGTTCAATTCGGAAGGTTTCAAAAGAAAAGCCTTTCTTTTTTAGACCAAGTAGGCGTGGTTAGTAGAGGAGAAAGAAAAGGAGACTAAGAATAAAAAAGGGTTCTGTTTACGTCGGTGTGGGAAGAAAAAGTAACAACAGGAAGATTAAGGAGGTAAAACGGGACAATCAGCTCTAAACAGGACGACAGTTCTTCTTCCCTTTGTACCGTGCATATCCTCATGGAACACGAGTCACAAATTCACGGGTAATCTAGGATAGAAAAACAGATAAGGTGAGGAAGGGTTGTAAAGAAAGACCTCACTTCCTTTTCTTTCTACGAGACCCCCTATTTTCTATTACCCCCTCTCAACGTTTCTGCCTCTTTCCATGATGTCTTCAAAATCACACGTCGCGCAGTTTTTCTTCAACGACTCGAAATGGAATCACGTTATTTGCTAAGCTGGCAGCCGTCCGACTGCCGCATCCACCGCCCCGTATCAACTTACCCGTTACTCAACAACTAAAAACGCCGGTTTATCTCTTTTTGTTTAGTTTCTTGTTGTCCCTTGTCGGACCGACGTTTAAAGACGCTCGGCTGACATTCGGTTCCCAATTGTTTCTCCGCCTACCTGCCTTATTTAAGCTTTGGTCGTCGCAGTTCGCTTTCTAGCATACGTTCTCTAGCTTTCCTGCTACCAAGCAATGCTGCACTAACTAGCATCACTTCATCAGCGGGTTTGAACGTCGAAAAGTATCGAACTAGTCTAGTTGGCGAAGGGGAAGACATAGAACGGGAAAGGAGACCAAGTAATCGGAGTAAACAAAGGGAGCAGAAAAGAAAGAAAAAGCTTAACGAAAAAGAAGACAGCTTAGGAAGGAAGCGGAACGATTGGGAAAAAAGTGGATTTTTTTCCAATTACCTTGTTGCTCAAACGAAAAGCAAAGGTTTGCTAGTGCACATCTACCTGTTTTCATTACTTTTCAACAATTTGTCCAGCTGCTACTTTCTCTAGCTAGTCGTGGTGCTTGTTCCGTCTGCCACGAAGCCTGCTGCTAGGGACAGCTAAAGACTTCATTGCCCCGTCATGTCTGATGCTGCTTGAATCCATTTTATCCTGCAGCTTCATACGCTCCTCGCTCCGTTGTTAGAACGCTGCTAGCGGACGATAACGACCGCTTCTACAGCATGTAAAGAAGCTGCTTCTGCCGTCGCTAAAATGTTTTTTGTTTCTCGTTCTTAAAAGCTTCCCAGTCTTCTAATGCTGCCGTCAAAACTAGCTGTGATCTAAGTAGTATCGGTAACTGGAACGCGTCAGCCAAACCTTTACAATCAAATAGGTTAGAAACTCAACGCGGGTTAAAAAATTCGACACAGACGATAAAATGGACGTTATTGTTGCTTGCCTATCACGAAAGCAAAAACGCTGCTGTCCCATATCAGGACGAAACGCGTCCTTTGTTATCATAGATTTCAGAGCCATGCAGACCAGGTACTTGTCTGTTGGCAAGACTCTATTTTGGAATCGAGCAATAAGATCACGACATTCTGCAGTGGTGCGGTACGCATGACAATGGATGTGTGCGGTAACTCTTTGTTTTGTTTGTTTATTTACTTGTTGATATGAGTTGTTGACCCGCCGTCTTCTCTATCTTGGGCGAACAAACGTGGGGATCAAACTCAAGCAATAACCCAGAGATATGGTTGATATAATATGGTTGGTAATAATGAATCACTGCAGTCCGAGGCGTCTTTCTAGCATTATGCTGATAGTTGTTATTGGCATTGATATTATTAGTTTTAAATTAAAATATAGGTCGAATTGTAAACTGAGGGATGGTGCGTTGACTCCATGTAGGTAGTAAACGAACTGGTCTATTAACAATGCACAATACGTTTGACTTGCCATTAAATTTCAGGTTTACTATAATATCTGAACGTATAATATAGACTCTCCCTAAGATGAGGCTTATCTAGAACAAGTTATACTAATCATATCCGTTTTTCTTTTGCCGCAACGTTTATACTTAAACAATAATTACGAAGTTAGTTTCAAGTATTGGGATAGCTGGAAGAAAAAACGATATTATATTTGGTTCTATATACTACAATAGCTTAAAATTTTCTCTCGATGTCGGCTGAGGTAGTACCAAGATTCATATTATTCGCATATTCTGCACAAGTTGGGCATTCGAACCCAGACATATACGCGAAAGAGTCAAAATTAATCTTTTTTTTATATCGTAGTCGCACTGTAAGCAATGAATTTAACTAAATCAAAGAAATATATATAAAGCTTATACATTTACTATATCGAGCGTACACACCTTACCGTTTTCGTCCAAGAAAGATCTTGGAGCCGAAAGTTGACAGGTTCTGCAGGTTAACGGTCGGCCGAGAAAAAATTACAATGAAAATGAGGAAAAAAATAAAATCCATGATAAAGATAATTCTAGTATTAAAATAGGCAGTTTTCGAAGTTAACCCTAAAATCATCTAATATACTGTGTACTCTTTTGTCTCAGGTTCCTCTGAAGCCATCCAAACTGCCTTCCGGCTACAACGAGGATCAGCTACTCGTATTTGGAGAGATCAGACGCAATAGGCGAGGCTTTGTCGTAATCGTTCACTGGTTTCTCACCGAGGAACCTAATCATACATTGTAAGTTTTCATTTCGCTTCAGCGAACAGACAAGCTGTTGTCATACGTTACCAGTTCTACATCTGTCTTTGTACCTTTTGTCACGGCAGTGCTTGATAAACTTTTATTTTCGTGGACCTGGCTTGCTTCAGCGCAATATACGAGTCTGCATTCTACTGTGATAATTTGCAATCCTGTTACCTAAATATGTATTATACTATGCTTCAGGTTTATTAAACTAGGTTTATGGGGAATATGGAAACACTACTAAAATAATCAGCAAACTAGGTACTATGATCGAACTAGTCTGGGATTTCGGTTGCACTTTTCGAACTTAGTATATCTATTGGCAAAAAAATAACAAAATATGCCATTGAGTTTTTTTTAAATGCATGTTACCTTGTCACTGAAGGATATTGTGAAGGCCCGTAATTAGCTTCCACTTAACTATGTAGATAGAGAGGACAGCCAAGCAAGAACTATGATTGCAATGATACCAAATCGTGTATGCTCGCACCGTAGGTTACTCAGGAGCCTGCGTTATCATTCTTAAAATCATCTTTTGTAGTATTTATGCTTCAACACTACTTAACGCGTTAGTTGAAAGTGTTTCATTAAGTAGAACAGGTAACATTAAAACAAAGGGAAATAACCCTAGAGAGAAAGATAATATTTGCTGGTATTTAACCCTCCAGCAGAAGTTCATGAGTGGGCTATTTTAGCGGCAGCGGGCAAAATGTGTGGCTCATCGATCGACTTATATTATACCAGCCTGTCCAGCTGTCCGTTACTCACCGTCATTGCATATGACGTGTACTTTCCGTCTTTTCGATTTATAAGTAGTACGGTATCAACAAAACAGTGCTAAAAACTTTCAACCTTAATAGTGTATATAAACAATATATTTCACTTAGGCATTTAAATATAATACAGGAGAAACAAGTTCCTACACTAACTTAGAGGCCATTCAAATTTATACTCGTACGCGTCGACTTGAAGTTCATTCTACGAATTTTTAACAAAAGTAATGGATTTTATGAAGATTTCAGCTAAGGTCATATATAAGCAATGACACATGATATTGGGTCTGGCAGTGAATAGAGTATCTTCCGACTTCGTTCCTTGAGGTGAAATGTGGAAAAAATTTTAGACAGAGACTTTAGACTTTATAAATGAGCTTGGTTTTTGCACAGTTTCATTCGGAAAAGTAACCAGTGGACCCCTGCCTACTAAGCTGCTATGTCCACGATTGAGATGGTAGACATAGCTTCGTTGTGAATAAATAGTGAGGTATTACATACGTCCCTAATGTCTTAATCCCTACATAAAGGAGTACCACCCTTTCATGTTAATATATTCCAGCTTGTATTTAGCTCAGATCGATTAAATAGGTCGGGCATAAGTTAGTATGGCTTTCCCGAGAGTTTACCTGAGCAAGACATTTACTCATTCACGTCTGACATATATATCGGCCATCATTGAGTTGAAACGTCACCATTTGCTGAAATACAATTGACATTACGACCGTTGTCTTTATCGAGGCTGACCAGAAGTATATGCTTTTCGTTTTGTCTGCGCTAAAACGCTTGTTGTGGAACAGCGTTAACTCGCTTAATCTTCGAGAAATTTCCAGAATCATTAACTTAGCATTTTTCCACGGTACCAGATAGCGTTAACGACGCATTACCTAATGCAAATGATCTTTCTAATTGGTTACTACCAAGAGACGTCGCCTATTTTTTTTAACGAAAAGCGGTCGTAGCAGGACGATCAGCCATTTCAGGATATACGTACGCGCAACAATCCGCGATCAGAATAGTTCGCGTGACTGGGACACGTGGATTGCCACATTCATTACATGTAAATTTTTACCTTGTCCTTGGTTTTCGGCCTACTTTTTGGCTCCCTCTACTTTTTCTTTTTCAATGTCTATTTGCATACGTTATTGCACTTCAAGGACCTGATCTTGCCGCTGTCAACGATTGAGAATTATCGGCGACATCGTGTTTGTACCCTTCTTTCACGTGCGTTTCTCCTGCACGGCTCCTCACTGATTCAGACTCGCAGCAACCTTGAAGAAAAGCCTCTACCTGCAGTTGGAGACTTGAGCTTTGTCCTGCGCACGCTAGGAAGACAGCGCTGCCGTGAAGATCAGCAGGCAGTTAATTAACTAACGATCCAGTTCGATTTGTCCCCATTACAATTACGGTCAGAGGCAGGACAGCACCAGCAGTCGTATGTATTCCTGGCACCCACACGCTACTCATCTGCTGCCCCCTGTTGTGGTTCACCTAGCTCCGTAGCTGTTGTCATTTCACCGCCATTGACATTTTTGCTATTTACTGCGTAGCGAAAAAGCTTACTCGGAAAAACGCTACAGAAAACGTGGAAAATGTTGCTATCCCCCCAGAGGCATAAATGAACGAATCCCGAACAAGTGTTAGCGGGACAGCCGCACTGAAACTACGCGAGAGAAGAAAGAAACCGGGAGCAACCTTTTCCTCCCGCCCACCGGGTTTAGATCCCATGGTACTTTCAAAATTTTTGCCTGACCTTACTGATGCTTGTATCGTTCCCGTTCAATTTCTCCTTTTGTGTCTTTTTTTTCGCTCCGCCTTCTATCGGGTCTGCCCCTGTCTCGCTCTTCGACAGAGATGTCGTTTTCACTGTCGCAACTATCAATGTGCTCCGTCTTTACTAGCTAGCCATCTCACTTTAGGTACCACTTACAATTACCCTTCAGAAACTGAGCTCTTTGTACCTTCTTTGACTCAGTGAGGCTCCGTCTCTTCTGTCTGGCCTGGTCTAGCCACACTACCTTGGCATCCTTTTTTGCAGTTTTACGCCCAATTTTACAGACTTGCAGGTCCGTCAGCTCTGACCTAACCTAGATCAGTCGCTACTATTGTCACACAGCAAGCACCATAGAAATATAATGTTTTACCACAAACCAGCGCGCGGCCTCAACCTACAGTGATGCTCGATTCGCTCGTTGCCAACGTCTAGCTTTTATCATAGACTGCTACAGTGTTAACGGTAAGAGATAGTAAGCATCTAGCCGCGTTCAACTAGCGAAAAACTTTCCAGCCATCTGAAAAAATCTATTAGTACGTGTCAAATTCCTCCTAGCTAACTTTATGTCAGAGTCCTGCTGTTTCGGCAGCTATAAATCGGGCCGCAATGTAACGTGTTACAGGGCTGCTTTTGCATCCTCCCAGCAGTACCCCACTGGTCACTATGTGTCCGTAGAAGTACACATGATGTTGATAAGGCACCCGTGAAACCGAATGAGGTTTTCGTGCGTGCTATGAACTCCACGGCACCAGCCTTTCCCAGCTAACCTACTCGAGTATTAGCTGGACTCTAAATAAAACTGGATCATTGCTATTTGGAGAGGGTGAGGAAGTACTTAGAGGAAAACAGCAGAAAAACAAAGAACGAAACTGAACGTTCGTATTTCTCCCGTTTTCGCCGTCATGATCTTCTATTATTGCGGTTATGACATAGCCTCTTTTATTCTTACTTTTTGACGCTACCAGGGCTCATGCTCTTCCTCTGTGCGGCGCTTCAGCGATGGCAGAAATGATAGCATAGAACATGTTACACAGCTCGGCCCCTCTAACCCAACAGAATGCATCCAAGGGTTCTCTATCGCTTGAAGAAACCAATGCGAAAAAAAAAGAAGGTCGTAAAGATCAAGTGTAAGCAAACGAACAAAGAGGTAAATACTGAACGAGAAGACAAACGATCTGCCCGACCAACAACAACGAAGTAGTAATAGCGATCACGGTAACAAAGGTTCAGGCGACGACAGCGACAGCCTCACGAGTAACAGACTTAACTGAAGCGCTCACAAGGACGAATATAATAATACGATTATATTACTCTGACAGTCCTCAACGGCAAGGTTATTAGCATGCAAAACGTGTGACCGTTGGAAGAAGTATATGAAGCTTACAAACATACTGTAACCTTAGTCTAGGTTTTTATTTAAAATTTGTGTGCTGTTAAGAATAAAACGCAAAAAAGGGCTCGCAGTGAAAACAAATAAATGTATCGCTTATCCTCATTTTTGAAAATCATCTCATTAAATAACTCTTTGTGTGCTTATAACGCGGAAATTATGTACGTTCTTTTTTTGATTGCAGAGATTGGATAAATGCTATCATTAACACTGTAAGTATCACATGGTTCCTGCACGTGTCAGAAATCATCTTAAAGTTAAATTTGTTGCGGATATTGGTCATAGCGTACCTGTGTAAATAATGACACACTATCATATACTAACTGTCGAGTCCCATACAAAAGACGCAATACTTCTTTGACTAATCTTAATTATGGACTATGTGTCCGTTGCGTTAGTTCAATTCACTTATAAGATATTCAATCCATGGACGCGTTTTTTTCTAACAAGGTGCTCCCCCGTACAGATTCCCGCTCCACCGCCACCGCCCTACTCGGAAAATGACGAGATTCAGCGGAATCATGGCTATCTCAACATGAACAAACTTGCCAGTGATCTCACGTTAATGGATATTAAAGGTAAAACTTGAAAAAGGTCAATATTTTTTAAAATTCTACGACAAATCTGTCTATGGTTCAAATATATATATATATATATTTCAAGTTAGCGTGTGTTGCCAGCATCATATCTACTTTTCGAAACCGTCTAATTTTCACGTTTGGCAGAATCGTCAATTCGAAATGAGAAATCTGTTTCGCGCGGTCGAAGCTCGTCAAAAGGCGCCTCGCAAGAAGCCACGGCCTGCGGCGACGGAACGGCCCGAAGTTCGTCGCGGAAGTCACGAGGAGTTGATGCCGAAGAGGCTGCCATGAATGCCGCTTTAAACTCAGGCACTACTACGGGTAGCTTTCTAATCGCGTTACTAATTACTATGTTGTTATTACTCTGTCTATAGATGGTCGATTTTTGTAGTACCAGTTTGAAATGGACATTTTGACAAAATCTAATTTTGTTTATCAGTTAAACACTTTCCCTTCTTTTCTTCTTGATACTGTAGTTAATATGGGAAAGGGGAATACGTTTTTCCGACGGCAAACCGATCGTTTACCAGACTAGACTTCTTTTATCCATGGCCTTGTGTCTTTCTCTTAAGGTTGGGGCCGAAGTCCTGGCTGGAGTGTTCAAGGTGATCCCGCACAGATCTTGTGCTACTATGCAGCAGCAGAAGCAGCTATGGTGGATCTGAGCGCGTCAGATCTGGCATTTGATATTCCCGGTATGTGTATGCAATAAGAGAACAACCTGTCTGTAGGATTGCATACCTCCTACTACAGATACATGATAATTTTGTATGTCTATAAAAAATGTCTATAAAATGTAAAATAGTTGCTTTCAGACGCAAACTAATTATCTGATCCGATTTAGCAAGTGAAAGGTTTCATTGAAGAACTAAGCGGACAAGAAGGAAAAATATTGCGGGTGTAGACAAACGGCTCTCGAAGATCAACAAAAATGATCACTTGAAAGTTGAAAGGTATTCAATAAACAAGTCAGCTCGTAAGCCCGCTCTGTACTGTGTATTATACGTGATTTCAACAAATGTGTGTCAAAATTTTTTTTCTACCTTGTATATTATCTAAGCCTCAACAGACTAACTTTTCCGTGTTGAATTGCTATAAATATTGCAATCAAAGGGAGCAGCTGGAACCAAATATTACTTACGAAGATGAATAAAAAGTACTTTCTAGAAATGGAAAATCACGGATCCGTTTTTAGTTGAAAATTACTATCTGTTTTTCATAAATAAAATTGTCATATACTATGTCAAACAAAGTCACCCCTTGGGTAGCATTTTTAATCAACTTTAGCCTCTTCTTAAATACATTGTGTTGTACTGCATTGTTTCTATTGCCTATTAATAATGAACATTGATACTTTCAATTTCAATTTTTTTAGCTGATTTAGGTGATCTGGACATTGGCGGTTCGATGTTAGGTGATTTCGGGGATGCAAGCGCCATGGATTTTGGCGGGTTCTTCTAAATCGGCGTAGTCTCAACTGTCGTGAAGTACGTACTTAAGGAAATCGGTGCTTATTCAAGCGATACTTAATGTTCAACCTAGGTGATTAGTCTAAACATCGCGGATCACTTTTTATGGATTATAGATAATCGCAAATAAATTTGTGATAAACAAAAAAGGAAAAAAAAACGAGATAAATAACGATAGTGATCGATTTCTTCATTTCACTTCACCGACAGTTGTCGTTAAAAAGTACTCATAAAGCCAACGCGCGAAGAGCGGAGATCTGTGGAGGAACGACCTGTCTTCGAATGTCGGAACACTCCTGCCTATCTGTCTCCACACGCTATTGTGTACAGTTATTAGATTAGAATAATTAAACCACTATTAGATCTCACGCTATGCGAAAATTAGCACGGCACCATCGTGACGGTAAGCAGCACCCCTTAAAGAGATCTGTATCTATAAATGTTTCCCATTATTGTGAATGGACAAATGACCGTCTTCCGTAAAAATTGCCTAGAGAGTCACTTGATTTTTGTACTGGGCATGTTCTATAGAAGAGGTGTGACCTACGAAAGTTACAACCCTGCCATGTCTAACTGTTACGAGTCAACCACGGCAGAGTTGGGAAACGCCGTCACCGCCAAAGTTATCCAATTGAACAAAAGAGTATATTCGCGTACAACCCTTCCCCGAACCATGTTTACCAAACACTATAATACATAAAATCTAGCGGTGACGAATGCTGAACACATTCAACGTATTGGAATTTGTCTGTTGACCGCCAGCGTTAATGTATTCACAATGTACCCATATATGCAAGGAGGTATGGCAGTTGTAAGCATAGCGTCAAGAACCATGAAGAAACCAGCTGGTCTATGTATTGCCATACACTCCTTATCTTACTATAAGAAGAGATGTCCGTATTTAGTAGTTATATACGTACCATATACCAATAAAAGAATAAAATGCGCGATGCGTATTAGCACTAGAAAGAAAGTGAAAAAAGAGAAGACAACATAATCTGATTCGACCATGTGATCGGTTGCTGTAACAGTAATGTATGCCTATAGAAATACTGGTAACAACAAGCAATCACAATTAGCACAAAGTAGAAGAATTCAATACCTACTGATGCCAATAGTAATACTGATGTGTAGCATTAAATAATAATTTGAGTAATTACATTCAGAGAAAAACAGATGCGACTGATGTAAGCTAGAGGTTGTGTTTGGAGTTGGATGCCCTACGAAACGACGCATAGCTTGTTGGATAATTACCAATGACAAACGGCCGAAAAGTACTTCAAGAAAAAAAAATGAAAAGGAGGGTTGGGCATGGAAAATACTTATTCAGATAGAGAAGCCGGCGGAATTGGACGATCGAGAGGCGAGATGACACGTGATGGATCTAGCTTGAATAACGGCCTTTTTGAATGTTGTGTTGGGTAAACATTTGCTGGGTGTGGAAATTATTCGGACAGACTGTGTATCGAGAACGAATTGAACATAGAGGCTTTACGCGAAGGACATCCGCCTCAAGGCACCAGTCGGTTCAATGCTGCTTGCACAATAAAAACAGAAACAAACATACATACGATTACAATGAAACACCACTAAGCGAAATATGCTCGTTCCTTTTCTTCCTTGCAGATAGTAAGAGTCTATAATGATTACAGTTAATATCCCATGTACATATATATATGATAGGTTAACATATACATTATATATACTACGAGATGTGCAATACCTGGTAATGTAGATACGAAAAGAGACATGTCCATACGTAGTGCTATATGCCATATTTCACTATGAATTATGTCCCTTAACAACAATTAATGAGAAAAAGTGACATTGCAATTGCAGCAGTTATTGGCGCGAATTGAAAAAGATTTATTAATTATACTGCCAAGCAGGCCACTGTACAGCAGTAATACATTAAATTATAATCTTACTATCTATCTAATGTTACAACAATAAACACGACAAGGAAGATCGTATCGATGTGATTGTTCCTACTTCTAGAACTCGACCGTAGAGTACACTAAAATACAGCAACGAGTTTCAAAGCTTATTTTCCGTAAGTTTCTATAACCTAAAAGGCCTCTGAATGAAAAAAAAAACACTCACTTAAGGATTTCACGGTCAGTTTGCTCTTATATATATATATATATATAGTAAATCAAGGCCCAAAAGAAAAGTGCGATGAATGAATGATGCAATTCCAACAGGGCATCCGAACCAAGCGTGTAGAGTTTAGCATAAAATCTTTAGATGATTCAAGTGTGCAAACGTTGTCAGAAGAGACGTAACTTAAAGTAAGAGCGAATCTGTTGCAATTTTTGCCACATTCTTTTTGAGAGTATGACTTCTTTTTTAGTAATAGCTGATCATTGTTGACTAGATTTTGAAGCAAACGCTAGAACTTCCTTGTTTTAAATACTTTGTTTTTACAAAGCTGAAGTGCCAAACTTGTCCTTCCGTTACTAGAACATATAGGTCCCAATGTAAGGAAGGCAGCTGAGTTTACTTTAACCCAAGACAATACACTAGGCGTATCATAAGAATTAGCATGACCATAACACGATTACGAATTGACGATTTTGACCCCCTGTACTTCTGTAAAACAATAAACAATAATGAGAATTGGCCATGAAGATAATGACCATAATATGAAAGGAAATAATTCATTATACAAATGGACAGGTGTTGACAGGGAGGTCATTTTTACGTTAGAGGGATACACTGAGATCGAAAGTCGGAGGCCACTTCTTGCCTCGAAATCCATTGCCAGTTACTGTTCTGAACCTATGATTGTGGTTAATCTGACCCTTAGCAAATCGAATAAAAGGGAACTCATTATTACGACTACTATTATTGTCGGTATACGTAGGATTACGAATATTACCCTAACGGTATTGTATATAGCGCGAAGAGTGCTACAGCAAGCGGACAGCTAATTAGTGTTTAGCCGCTGACAATTTCGAAAAATTCGAAATATCGAACAAAACTTTCCATCCTCAAAACGAAGAATATTCACGTGCCCTTCATATCTATAGTTTGCGCGTCGAAATGATACTCGAACTACGATGTTTCTGAAACAAAATCGCAGGCCGAAATTCGCTACTCCACGTCACCATATGCGCGAGACTTCGTGATGTAAACACGAGACATTATGTAGTTGCTGACCGAAAAAACAAACAAGATGATGGAGAAGTGGCAAGCACTGCTACGTTGCCCTTGTATTCAGTGCCATCGAATCACCATAGTATCACCACGTGCACACATTTGAAAAAACTACCCCGTCACTACATAATAATCATATAATAATTAGTCGCTCTTTTGTAATTACGCTAAAATTATGGCGAACTTTTTTTGCTATAGCAGATGTCTACGCGATATTCCGATAGGTCTTAAACGGTCCAACAAGCCTAATAGTTCTCAAGATGCTGCCTAAGAACACCGAGATTGCTAAATCCCTCTGAATCATATGAACTGGGCGTGGTAAACGGTATAAAATATGGAAACAATTGACAATTAATTTTCAATATCATATCTGTCTGTGTGAGTATCAATAGATAAATAAATACACAACACAACGATGTCATAGAAACGTAGCGTGCCGTATACGCTATGCAATCAGCTATTTGTATAGAATAGACGTAAAACGTATTAATAGCCTAAATGAGCCACGCTAGTGTACTAGGTAGCTGCTCATATCATTATTTTTGTTATTATTACTATAAATGCTATTACAAGAACATTAGTTGTATATTGGTTAAGTGTGTCATTACGAACACTAGTAAGACTACTATAATAATCCATGGTTATATGGTTCTATCTTAGCTAATTACTTATTAAAAACGTCCCCTGGACAGCATGGACAGGGTCCAGTTTACCGTACTTCCTTGAAAGACTACGCTTATTTTTTCGCATTAATCATCCCTGAGAAATGGACGATGAAACGGGATTCGGCCCATTAGATTGTGCTGGGTAACGAAAAACGAGCGTAATCGTAGAAGCTTGTTAGCCATTACTGGGGTTTGATGACAGTCCATCCTGACAGCTCTCTAAGTGAAATTGAAGACATAAATATACAACTGTTAGCTGACACAGATGTACGAATGGTATATATGATATCGGCAAAACATACAAGGCACCACCAAACGGAAAAGCTTTCAGTTATACTGGGCTTAATCTAATTTTATTTTACTAGGTCTTGAAATAAACCTGTCACTGCACCCAGTAGAAAAAACATCGAAGCATACCCACGTTTCTTACTGAGAAGCACTCTAATTGTTCTAGCTAAAAACACTTAGCAATCAGAATAGAAAGAAAATACTGTACATTTAAGAAAGTTCACGAAACACATTATCTGCACAAACGACTGATTATGCCCCGCTCTCTGACTACATATGCAATAGACGTTTATCGGACGAAGGAAACGGTTACCATAAAAACATTGTCCTTTATGCATTGGCATTTTTCAATTCTGTAGAATTTCTATATGTATAGTAATAAATATTGGCGCGAGTTAAATCCTTGGCGCGCAGTTGTCTAGATTCTAACTGCTAAAACCTTTATACGTATACGTTTTAGTAAATAATATCTGAAAATTACGAAGAGGTGACGCTCGTATGCAGTGTTAGTTGATTCTGTGTTAGGCTGCTATCGTACTAGGTGAACATTTCTAAGTAGGAATAATACGAAAATACGTATGCAGAGAGCGTGCATATACATGAGAGTTGTTGACGGCTGAAGATTTTTGTTTCGAAGAAAATATTTTGGCTTAAATAGGAAAGCAATTCAGAGGACCATCAAATAGCATTTAACTGATGGTGTACTATATATGAACTGCTGACAATGATATTGTAAAACGCATCCTTTTGAATAGGATACTCACAGAAAGAGATGTAATCTGCAAACTCGAAGTGGTTTTATAAGTAATCATCCGACAAACCATTATTCCCTCGACTGACTAGAGTCCTTTGAGTTGGCCCCCGAATGCCTGCTTTCACAGTCTGAAGCCCAAAATAACGAAATCTCTTCGATATGGATCATAATATCAAGCGACAGCCTACGCATTTACTACATTGTACGTAAATACAGACAACAGAGATAGACTGAAATCGCTATAGAGCCTTTTTTGATCCACGTTTAAAAACTAGCTATTTATATATGTTGAGAGTCCTACACGTCTGCTTTTTGAACCGGTACACATCGTTATGGCGTTTGACTTTTTCGTTAATACGACCGGGAAAATCACTCCATGACAATTTGCCGGTTTCACTAGGATTAACTAGTTCTAAGCTTAGTTTTAGAGCTCTACAAACAAGGAATGGGTTAATCTTTTCGCCTTTGAGCTACAGCAGCTGTTGATTCTCCTGGTTCACGACCAGAAAAAACAGTCTTACCCAAAGCTACCCTACTGAACTAAATTTGTCTCATTATGCTGGCTTCAATTCAACTGCCTGCCTTACAGCGATACAAAGCTATCGAAGGCGTTTAGAAACGTTCTCATCT
This sequence comes from Varroa destructor, assembly GCF_002443255.2. Lineage (NCBI taxonomy): Eukaryota > Metazoa > Arthropoda > Arachnida > Mesostigmata > Varroidae > Varroa > Varroa destructor. Next base: position 19,990,295 of record NW_019211456.1, read on the forward strand.
AAGTGCACGAGCAAAGTAGCATCAAAAACACACGGTCACATTAGTGATCGAGCAGAGAAAAATAACGACAATTTTCTATGCAGAAAACACTGACAGTAATAGTTAGAGTACTGATAATCATAGCGCTGAATAGAAGACATGTAACAAAGGTACGGCAAACAGACAGCTCTACGGAACAAGTTTAACAACTAATAGTAGTTGAGCTTATCGCAAAAAACAAAAACGTTCCCAGCTTCTATATATAATAGATATCGTTAAGACAGTCATGATTATATTGACAGTCATAGAATAATAACGACTTTCGCTCGGTGACAATCGGCAGAAGTAATGGGCTAGAGCAACTAACGTCCTGCGTATAACCGATGTCAGATCATTTGGATAGACCACAGCTAGCACAACAACCAATAAACCAAACAAAAACTGTAGCAAGGCACAACAAATAAATAACCGAGTAGAAAAATGGATAGTTTTTTGTCAATGTTTTTAACTTTGGTAACATATTTCCGTTACATTTGACTTGTCGACGTTAATTACATACTTGAAATGAGGGTAAACTCTAGCAAAGCCAAAAGGATATGCTAATCAATTGCCTGCATTGTTATCTCTGGTCGCAGCCGTATTAGAGAATGGGAATAAACAAATCGAATGGGTCTACTTGAGAAAAAATGAAAATAACTCTATCGCAAAACCATTTTTTTAGAATAAACAATAAGAGACGAACGTAGTATGCAATCCTTCTATCTGGTTCTATTTGGCTCTAACAATTATATGAATACCTAGATACCAATACGGATCATCAAATAAAATAGCTCCATATATGCGCCCAGTTCAAGCCAACAGTCAAATGTATCTAAAAACCATATTTTATCAGCGGTTCCTATAAGAAGTGAATAATACCAATTTTTTTAGCAAATTCATTTGTATTTCGAGGTTTTACGCTATAGCTAGCACTATTCTAATAGTACCTACTGAATCAATTTAAATTTCGTTGGTACAATGATGTAAGGAAAATTTAGAAGTCAATTTATATACAGCACCGAAGATTTCAATTATGCCAATTCTTAAGCTACGCTATGACGAATTATATGCTAGATCAAGCGTTATAAGGCTTATAACTGGATTTTTATTGGTAGATTATTAGATCTTCAATTTGAGCCTTATTCCTATTTGATAGCACAAGCCACTGTTCTTTGCTTGGTAAAGCTTTCACTGCGTCTTTATGTTTATGATATATTCAATTTCAGATATTTTCCTAGACAATGAATGCTGCGTGTCTTTCGATAAGTACATGTTTTTCAGTTATACATTGTCCATTGGTCTTCTATTCTATCTAATTTGATTACCTTCATTACCTCGTATTTGCGACGCAAATCGCTGGCGTCAACGCTTGAACGCGTCAATAGTTGAGGTTAAAAACAGCAACAGAATAACACGAGCTGGATTTTCTTTACTCGTTCCATACTGCCAATAACAAAAAATTGCCATCCCTGTTTCCTTTGAAGCATGAACACTTCAGTGACTCAGGGGACTTTTTTCGGCTTGTGTGAGCTTTGAGCGAACACAAAACTCACGCCCAACTGCCAGACCTTTTTTAGTGCAGCATCAGTGTTAAACTGCCTTGACGAGTGATAGTGATGCCACAACGATAGATCGGATGAGACATCTGCTTCTTCAGGGGGCTGCCGCACCTGCGTGTGGAATTCACAGTTTACTTTTAAGTTACAAAAACAATGACAACGCTAACAATAATAATCGCTTTCGCTTGGGAAGACAATATTTGCGGAACGAAGATACATAGAACGTATTAATATCTGATTGTCAGGACAATCTATTATTATACGGTTGGTACATTGCAATTCAAAATTACTTGGATGTTGTTGACACATCGGGTGCATTTTATCTGGCTATGGGTCGACGAATAGAACTCCTCTTCGTCTAATCGAAAGAGGTCCCGCAAATCTTTAGCCGAAAAATGCCGCTCCGCTTCAGCTTCCGAATCGACAACCACAGACGAAAGCAGAGTCTTGTGCGTTTGGCGTTGGAAGATTTTTTCTTCGATAGTTCCTAACGAAAGGACGATATATGAAAGTCAGATAGCAGTACAATTCCTATTAGCGCCTGCCACAGTTGTTTCAAGGTTCAAGCTCACAGGCGCATCTTTAACGATAGGCAAGTTGTCAGATGAACGGAAGCTACAACAAAGCAAGGATTCTAATCGCACAATATAATATGAGTCCGTCCTACTAAAATTAGAATTAGTAGGCTATCCGGCACACTAATATTTAACGTACGTAATTTCAGCTATACCAAATAACCCCGCTTCGACCCCTGCCGAATTCACGTGTTAGCTGAGCCATAGGTTTTAGCTAAACAACCATCGAAGGGTTTTTGGCAAACGCATCTGTTCCTACTCTTGAATTCAGTTTGCGAGAAAAACAACAAACAATCATGTCTCAGCTGTGCAATATCACCAAGCAGACAGTTTAGCTCTAGGTATTGTCATGAGCGCAAACCTGTTGAAATAAATCGATAGACAAAACAAGCCTTCTGTTGGCCATCTCTCCAAACGCGTGCCATGGCCTGCTGATCACTTGCGGGGTTCCAATCCGGGTCGAACATTACCAGCCGATTAGCACCAACTATGTTCAGCCCGCATCCACCAGCCTTGCTGCTAAGAAGGAACACCTAAATGATTGCGAAGAAAATTGATTTTGTAGCATTACTTCCGTCTTTAATATCTGTTTTTTCTCTTATGCCTTCATATATTGACAACTGAGAGCGTTGCAGCATCATAACGGAAATATCGAAATACCCCAGAACGCAATTAAGATTGAGTAAAACGAGTGTCGCGAAAATTGCTTGCCAATATGTATCTTTGTTTTGTGAGGTAACTATCAACTGACCATATCTGGAGATTGCGGGTCGTTGAACTGGCTTACAAGGAGATCGCGTTTCTTTGACGACATTGACCCATCCAACCTGACGTACCCGTAGCCTCGCAGACGACATAACTGTTCGAATAACTCCATTGTCTGCGTATAATTGGACACGATAACTACCTGAGATAGAGCAAGACATATTTAGAAACATTATTTTCAACCTCGACAGAAGCTCGTTTTATGGTATACGCGGACAAAATCACGGAGGACAAGTTCAACGTTTCGATTTTACAGGTAACATTTGACTTCAATAGCAATGGTCAAAGAGACATTGTTCTATTTAGTGATTCGACCCACAAGTTGTCCAGCGGTGTACTGTTAATGTCCTGCAATTTTACATGCACTATAATAAGTATGTAAACACTAAAACATGTCCTTTTCAAGCTCAACCTCACATAATTCGGCCATATCTTATAATCACAACCAGCAGACCTTGTCATCTGAAGTTGCCTTAATCGCAGCAAGCAGACCATCGAGTATAAGAAACTTGCCCGATTCGGCGGGATCGATCTTCGGGCCTTTCATACTTTCCCTCGCACCAGGTCCTCGCACTTTATCAGCCTTTTCTGTTTTCCTGCTCGTCGATACATGATTGTCCACAAGACTAGGATGATTGCATATCTTCTTTAGCCATGTTATAGCAGCTAATGCTGTACAGCTTTTGTCGTCATAGGTGCGGGTGAATCGCAAATAAGCCTCCTTCTGAATGTCTGTAAGGCGACAGCAAACAATTAGCTCGTGCTTGACTGGCAGATACTGTGCCAAAAGGGCGTTCGTGCGCCGTATCAAACAGCGATTCACAATGGCTACCAACTCAGTGAGTTTAGCAGTACCCCTTTCACGTTCCGCCTCCGTCGAGTACGCGTCCCTCGATCGCAGGATGGGATTTTCGAACTTCTTGCGAAATTCGGCTGCGGTGCCCAGGATTCCATTGTTAACAAAATGAACAAGTGAGAAGTACTCAAGTAAGTCATTCTGAATCGGAGTTCCGGATAGAAGCAGTCGACGAGATGTTTTCAACTCACTAAGCGCCCGATAAGTTTGGTTATCAGCATTTTTAAGCCGGTGACCCTCATCACACACGACTAATCCCACATCTTTCGAATTCTTCAGCGGTTCTATGTGGACTCGTAGAGTTTCGTAGCTTAATATAAGAATAGAAACGCAACGATTGTTTAGAAACGATCCGATTTCAGCATCGATCGCAGCACCGGAGCCGCCTTCCAATGCAATGTACCGTGCCCTTTCGCCAAGCCATTTCTTTAATTCGTTGCCCCAGTTTTTCACAAGGCTTGATGGTGTCACTATAAGAGCTTTCTTTACAGTTGACTGTCCATAGACTGGACCCTGCCGAACTAAGGTCCAGAGGACGGTAATCGTCTGTAAGGTCTTCCCAAGACCCATCTCGTCCGCCATTATACAGCCATAGCTCTCGGGAATGTGAACACCGGTAAGACAGTCATACATAAATTTTACACCTTCTCTTTGATGCGGTCGTAGAACTCTGGAAAGCGCCGGATCAACAACAACATGCACCATTTCTTTTGATTGGCCTGGCTCGGGTGACCACAAAACAAGAGAACCTTCTTCAAATGGGTCATGCATAGGACGAGGTCCTAAGGGTCGCCGACAACCTAAGGTTTTGGTAGTTGCGGACGGCGTGTAGTTTGCCAATGGAACACGAAATGGCTTGGCAAGAAGTTCACGGATAAATTGCTCATGGGCCGACTTCTCCATGGCTTTCCCCATCGTCCCTGAAGTGTTTACTGCCGTGGAGAAGTTCTCGGTGCGCAAAGACGTATTGTTCCCTATGGATGCTGGCGTTGATACGCGACGTCTCTTCGCATCTGGCGTTGTCGCCAACTGACGCTGACTCGGTGCCAGGGACCGCCGCATTATGCCAGATCCAAATAAAATGTCGCCTCACAGCCTGAAAATATTCACATCGCAAAACAACAGGTGAAGATACAGAAAATACTAGCATATGCAAGTTTTTATAAGATGCCAATATGGACGGAAAAATTCTGTTTCCATAGCAATACTAAATTCATAAAAAAAAACTGCCACATTAAATACATAGCTATGTCAAACTAACTAAAAAAAAAGTAAAGTGAAGGCTGCTAACATAAAAAATTAATACGCCGATGTACAAAACGTATCCCTAATGGGTATTATATATATATTTATATATGAAAAAAATTACCATATATAAAGTTGAGTATGCATGATAAACTACTTGTAAGCATTTTAATATAAATATACTGCTTCCATTCATTCAAATTTTGCTGATAATTTAGATACAGTTTTTATATCATACTATTTCGGCCTAAATTTTTATTCTCTGTCAATGGACATTATTTAGCTGTTGCTAAACATTACGAGTAACGTAACTTCAATGTAATGCTTAAAAGATGTATACTTGTCCCATTTAAAGAAATTAATCATTATAAGATTCCATTCCGTAATAGCTATATTTGTATACAGTGGTTCAGTTTACTAACCTATTCATGAGGTCCATTTCACGAGTTATTGTCGAAAACATTAAACATCGTTGAATACAGATCACAGTCTTCGTACATACTAAAACAAAGAAAAAAATTGTGTCATTATTGCGTACCCTAAAATGGATACACATCTTTAATACTTTTATTACCAGGTAGCTATAACCTAAGCATTTAATCACAAGCTCGCACTTGGGTAAACAGCTGATTCAGCCTATTGAAAAACAAACTATTTTCCACTAATAAAATTTTGCGATTAAAGCCAGCTGGTGATCTTCGCGCCAGTGATGCTTGGAATAATGATGTACACATGAGCCAGTGTACGGTTGTGATCTTGCTGGGAAAGCTTTAAGCGCTGCGGGCGATTGGCTCTACGATTGTTTTCCTTTAGACGCTTCTTGTGCTCATAATGGCCACCGTAGCCAACCGCTCGAATGAGGTGTACTTACATTAAATAATGCCCTTCTATTCGACATTTTTCTATCATGTACATACACTTCAAGAATTCAATCATATAATGCAGCGCAAAGATAAGAAATCACTAATATTATGAGTCATCTGTGATTCAAGAACAACCCACTGATATACGTTATCTGCATCCGCATATCACGTAAGCAGAACAAAAACAAGTCAAGTCCGAGAATAAACGTCAAGAATGATAAATCATCTATCTATTGTTCGACTAAGATCAAAAAGCTATATTCAATCGTAAAGAACATACTGGCGAGATAGAACAGTCACGTCTACACCGAGCTTTTTTTTTACTTAGAGCACCTTTAACAAGTCAACCAAAACTAGTGCTATTACTAATGGACCTGCTAACTTTACTACAAACGTATGTGCGTTAGAACTCTATTTCTGGATCCTATTCGGTTATAGATGCGTACGAAACACTGGATGAAATTTAAAACAGCACAAACAAGCCAGCAACATTTGATGCTGCTGGATCTCGCACGCTATTTTCGGTGCCATTTTTTTTACCAACATTTGCTGTTTTCAATGACTGAGATAGCTGTCAATTGATTAGCAATTTCCGGTGTTAACAAAATTTGTTTGCATGCATTGGGCGCACATACATCTCAAAACAATTTCGTAATTGCAAGGATGAACTTCGAATAAGGGTGTTATTTGTGTGTGTGTGAAGATAAAATTGCGTGTCTCTGGTGGAGATGCAAGGGAGAATGGCATAGTACTTTTAAAAGGTTCTTTTGTAGCAAAATGCACTTGTCGATTGATTAAATAATGCGTTTTGATTGGGCGTGTTCCAGCAAACTTTCTGGTCATAGGGACTAATTGTAGATTTTGAACGATCTAGGTTACAACCACTATTACTGTGTGAATAGATATTTTCTTGAAATAAAAATCTTTGGAAGAAAGTTTTGCATCAATGCCTACGTTCAAGCTAACTCAGAGTATCAGCTTTGCTTCTGTTTCGGCCAACACCGGGACGACAATACATGATTCCTAAAAGAAACTGCTTATGCTGTGTACTACATTTACTAAAAATGTCTGTATTTTTTTTCTTTTTAAAAACCTTAGAACGAAGCCGCCCCATTTTTACTCTATTAGAGAAACTGAGTGGTGATTTTAACCAGGGTCATTAGACCCCCAACAAATAGTTCGTTCAAAAAATTGTTAATACTGATTAACAACAAGATATGTCAAACTCAGGCTTTCGTAGATTTTATTATTATAAGAACAAGTACAAAAATCCGTGTGATTTGACTTTTTTGGTACGCTTTTCATGTTTTTGCATTGTTATCTTTATTGAGAAGACCTGTATATTTGAATGGGCGCGCCATAACCAATTACGCTAAAGGTATATATATTCGTACATGATTCTTTCGAGCTTTCGACATTTGCAGCATTGACTAAGTTTCAAAATTTATCAAGGACTATGCTCTGTTTTTCGTGCGCTTTGATTCGCCTCCCCGCAGTGACTTTTGGCCAAAAAGGCCTACTGTATTCTTCGCTAACAAAGTGATCTGTTTTTGCTTGCTACTATGCTGTTTCTGCATAAACTGCAGAAACGAACGATTAACACAACATTTCTTAAAGGCTGATGTCGGACGCAGTCGAGTAAAACGTATATTTATATACGGCATTTTTTGAAAACATTGACTCCTTGAAATGCGATGTGACATTTTGGCTGCACGTTGTCTGTCTCTCTCCCATGTGTATACATACGTTCCTGATAAAAAAAAAAACTTCGAAGCTGTAGAATGACTCAGCCTAAGACTGCTCATGTATATTTTGGAAAGCTAACTCTCGATTTCTTCGAAAGCTTGTTTATGCATCTTTTCATTTTTATCTAAGTTTATTAAAATAATACTAATGCAGTAAACCACTTCTAACTTCGCACTTCGTCTGTATCGACTACCACCTGGAAAGCATCGATTAGAAAGGAGCGCGTTTAGGCCCTCAGGGTCAATTTGTGGTCGAATATAAGCGCAATCACAAATACATTTATAATTTATTCACCGATAGCCAAATAAAAAAATGCATTAAACAAAGTAGAAAAGCAAAAGTATTTTATTACAGCGCATTGAACAAACGTTATATCTATCATGTGTAAATAGATCGGTAATTTTATCATGATCAATGAACCGTTAATAAAATCATTAACTTAAAATTCATTCGTTCGCACAAACACGCAAAATTTCACCTAAAGTCATTAAGCGGTATTAACGTCGCTATAAAAATATCTAAACGAAAAGTTCTTACTCGGTGGTATACTGACGAAAAATGACGCCAAATGTTTCAGACCAACTATCTCTTGGTCTTATCAGCGGCGTACGTTCTTCTTCCTTCAAACACGACACAAACTAAAACAACTACTTACATTATGAAACATTACATAACAAGTATAACATTTATCAAATGTAATGTTTTATGCCAGTAAGTGCGAAATGGTAAGCGCCTGTCAGACTGGCTACGTCACATCAATTAGCTAGTGCTCTGAACGGCCGCGTGATTAAAGCTACCGGGATTTGTAGAGAATAAAAGCTAATAATCTGCTATACATTCGCCATACGATTTTTTAAGGAACACTGACTGCTGTAAGGCGCTTGCCTCTAACTCAGTTAGATAACATATCCAGCCACAGCACATATCGTATGATAACTTGGAAATAACAAGTATTAGTTTGATGCCTATGTACAGACCTGTGCCTAAACAATGGCATGTAGCATGATACTTCGTAAATAGCAATAATGACATGGGTGTCTTGTCAGGACTCTTGGCATCTATTTCGACCAGTATATTTGGTAATATAGCTAGTAGCTCGCAGAAATACGGGGATGGTTCGATAATGTTGAAGCGTATCTCGACGTCAATCAATTCAGTATCGGTAATATTAACAGAGATTTACATACGGCCTCATACTAAAAGAAGGCTTCTGGGGATATATTGAAGTCGTTTAGAGGTAGATAATCATGACGTCGTTTTCTGCATGTAGACCACAACACCTTTCGTGGGAACATGTTGAACCTTCGCCCGTGCATTTAATCCTCAAATCGTCTACCCTCAACCCGGAAACATGCAATCTACTTAAGCCGGAATAAAAGTAATATCATTTTCGGTATATGTTTGATGTGCGTATTTATGTTAGAATGACATTTGACGAATATTTTTTATTGACACTCAAACGGAGTTTGAAACCTTTGCAGCTTAGCAACAATGCCAGGTAGTTTGTCCATCCAATCTTCCGATATCTGAAAACGGATCCAAAGCTTGAAAAAATTAACATTGTAGAAAAATAAAATTAAAGACGAACATGACTCCGCAATAACGAAACCTTCCAAAAGCGAATCAATAAGATGAAAACTATTACCCTCTACAGCTATTGAGCCCATAGAGAACATATCCCTAATATTATAAGACACCCAGCACAGGGTATAATTTTCGATTCGGCAGTTAATATCTTCGTGCTACTGCGTTCGAGATAATATCACGACGAAATGAAAATTTAAGGGTTTATAGGAAACAAACCTTGAGAGCGCAAGAGTGTGTACCATCCATTCGGCTGGATGCACACTTCACAGAGAAGCACAGCTCCGCGACTGATTTTCCTTGTTGCTCTTTCAGCAGTAACTTTGGATCGTAATCGTCAACACTGCTCTCTTCACCGAGGTGGAAATGCCGTCTCCTTTTTGCTTCAACGAGATCATTGTGATTCAGTGCTGGAGCCGGGCTATCCGCGGGTACAAGTACGCCCCATCGGATAAATAATTTGACTGCATTCTGTATAATGTCCTTTGAGCACCCTTCAGGATACTCAACAAGGCCTTTTTGGCACTGAAAAAAAAGTTTAATCATATAACGAGTTAATCAAGGTACTTTACTTTTGATGGGAACTGATTGTTGAAGAACACGGTTGATATCTTGTAGATCGCCTATATAATATTTGCAATAATGAATGTGCACTAATATATATATATATATATTTTTTTTTTTTTCTCAAGGGATCTAACAGGCCACGTATGCTTACGTTTGAAAGAGCATTTCGCAGGCACTCATTCACTAGGCAGCGATCACAGAGACGGAAGGAATTCGACCGCGACCCGTGCAGTAGCAGAGCCACAATGGCATAGCCTACATCACAAATGAACAAGCAAGCATACGCCGTTAGTCACGCGTGATAAAATGAACAATTTTAGGAATTAACATTGAACGGAGTTTGACTTTAGGATATGCTTTGCTTAACTTCGAAACGGCCTTGATGATAAAGAAATTCCATATCTATTCTCGATCAGAGTGTGCATCGTTGTTAGGACACACAATACCATACAACCAACCTTCGATTAGGTGGACGATGCCAGATCTGAGATCCGCTAAACGCTGAAGGGATTCAAGATCGCACCGTATACTAGGCAATCTGTTTTCATCCCCAGCAAGTAGCAGACCTTCTTTGACCAGAACCTTTTTAGCATTTTCCATCGTCTTCAAAGTTTCTCGGGGTTCCTGCAAGTACACAAACTCCATTTCAAGAATATCACACAGTTCTGCCACAACCCGTTCGACTGATGACCAAGTGACGAAGCATATCTGGCTGCCTGTAATAGAGAAGCATATTGGTAAATTATCACAGAGTTCATAATGGCGAGATTTCTTTTAATTGTACTTTATTTACACAAACTTATTTTTCGAGACGGTTTCACTTCATCCTTAGTATTATTTTAATGTAAACAAGTTGACGTTTCTTGTTAACGTAAGCTGTTTATTCTTGGAAAGGCAGAATACTTCTTTCCGTAAATCCAGAGTAAGTCAACGGTTGTTTGGTTTAATAATCATTCGTGTACATTTATCGTATAAAAGTGCAATTATAGAACGAAGCCAATGGCTGATTACATGGAACGCACTAAACGCAATGCCCAGACTAGTTCTTGCCCTCTTCACTGAATCACTCACCGTCGATTTCATCTTCCTCAACATACGCTTTCACAGTTATCTCGGAGGCACAACTTCCGCGCCGCACGCTGTACGTAGGACTAGCCTGATGCTGCTCGGCCTTGACAGCCAATAAGGCCGCGGCGAGTATTGCTTCACCGATCAACGCTTCGGCAACAGGATTTGCTATGTATTGTAAATCAAAGGCTGCGTTAATGGAATCCGTGTGTGCACCGACAAACGACTCGGTCGGTGATCCTTTGCAAAGGAAATCGGCTTCAGAATACGGTGATGTTTTCTTATTGCCCGCATTAGCATTGACGGTTGCTGGTGTACGGATTGTCACCAAATCGGGGAACAGCCATTCCGTGTACCTAAGAAAAAGAAATCATTATAATACTATCTTCTTTTTCTTGTCAGTATATTATTGTATACGTCTATTCAACAGGAACATAATTTATTGTGTCTAGCTAAAAAATTACAATGATAATAATAATAGTAACGCACCTGATAATATGGCTGAGATTAGTCGTGCTGAGATCAGTAAAGGTTAGAGAACGGAGTTTTGGCGAAGAGCGCAGTAGGGTACACAAATCGTGCAAAGCTGACACCAGCTCGAATTCTTGGCAGCCCTGAAAATCGAGTTTCAGTGATACTGTGATAACCCATCATGAGGGTTTTCTTCTTTGCTAATTCTAGCTATTAGCAGAAAATCGGACAAGAAAGTGCACACATTCGCAATATCACTGGGCTCATAGCAATTATGGGCATATTGCCACAAGATGAGAATTTTTTAATGTAATACCAGTTCTGTTTGTTAAACTTAGGGACACGTTGCAGTCTAGGTTCGAATCCGGGTGTAGACACACCTTGTTTTATGCTGGGAGCCAGCTGGACGTAAAAAAAGTGAAAAGCAAGCCGTAGATTGACTAAAATGAACTCGTAAATTTCGAGGGGTACATCTTTTGTACGGTCTAAATAGGGACAGTCTCTTTCACATCATGTGCTATATAAACTAACTCTTCACCCAAATGTGGTCATTATCAGTTCAAAACACCGCGTTAGACATAATTCAGGTAATGCTTAGTAATGCAATGGCCCATAGACAAAATGGTGGTACTTTTGGTACACTCAAGTGCAAACTATGTTGAAGCTTACCATTCGAAACCTTGTCATCATAAGAAAAGCAACTAGACTTGGTCCAGACAAGGCCCGCGCAGATGTTGACGCACAGAGCACTTGTGTAGCCAAACAGTGCGTTAGTTTATTTATCTTATGTTGACTTTCAGAGGCGGAATTGACAAGTGACGCACTGGATTGAGTTCGATGCGGTGTTTCGTCCACTGAGTTATTGTCCACATGACTCCCGCTAAAATCAAACTCCTGCAAATAACTTTAGTCAGTAAGCTTTACAATGAATGCTTTTAAATAGACGAAAAGTATAACTAGATTTAGCTACAACTGACTAAGGCTGTTCGCTATAAGTAACGTTTATATACGAACTGGAATACATACTTTATGCAGGTCAAAGCGTTCTACATTCTCTTCAAGGAACCCTTTGAGCGTGAAGGGCTTGCCTAGCTCCAAACGTACAGAGCCAAACTGTGAGCACATCACCCCCCAAATGGAGCGAATAGCTCCGCTAAATGTTTCTTTCGTTTTTGGAATACCGCGCTGTTCTTCGGCAAAACTTCCTGAAAACCATCAAAAAGTGTGCGTCACTTACTTCTGTTTACAGTATATAAAATTATTGAACGAGATCAAGTAACAGTGCCACGTGATGCACTACTGAGTGGTTTTTCTATATCTATCATATAACACCGATAGTAAAATAACGTACTGTTGAAGTGAACACTGACCATCAAACGGCTTATCGTACGTGACTCCACCGGGCACAATAATCACATCAGTGACCGCTCTCGATTGGTAAGCGTGCAAAAGTACAGAGAGAAGTCCACCCTTTGCTGGAAGCGTACGACCATTGCGAGAGCGTCCTCCCTCCATGTAAAATTCCATACTGTGGCCCATAGTCAACAGTTCGCACATGTACTGAATATGGAAAATAATTTCTATATGAATATCTCGACATAGGTAGACTGGCAGGACATCGAAAGCTATTACGTGCTAAGCTATTTAATCCAAGGCAATTTCTGCTAAGACCCAGTGAACAGCCTGTGTTTTGTTGTATAACGAATACTTCTATTCGTTATAGTTCGTTGTATTTGTTAAATATATATTTTTGGTCTCCTCTCTAGGAAGGGAAACATATTGAAAAAATCGGTCAAAGTGTATATTGTTTTAGCAAGTTTCAAGCACGTGATTTCGATTTCAATCATCCCTTTTTTTTTGGCTTTTTTTTTTTACTTCATTTACATCACATTTATATCACAATGTTTTTGGCATCTGTCCAACTATGAATTTTAATACGCTTTTACGAAAAACCACGTGTAGAGTTTTACGTTTTTACCCATGAACACAACGTCTAAAGCACTGGGGAAAATTATATAAACATTATTATATGGTACGTTGGCAACGACCATAATAACTGCTGCCTTTTACTTTTTCAAATTCATTTTGATTTTATTTTTAAAGTCGCAAAGCAGGCTTAAAGACTTATTTACCTCTTGTAGGACTCCTCTGTAGATGTAGTCTTTCTTCAAGGCGCCAGATTGACTTATGGTTCCGCTTTCTTCACCCTGGTCAATCTTGCGACGTATAAAGAAGGCTCCAAGGCCACGCAACAGAAAATTAAACACCGGTAAAGCAATATTGTCGCCTGCCGCCACCTAAAATGAAAACAAGATGAGATATTTAATAGAAATCCAGTCAGATGGAACGTAGTAGAAGTTCTCAATGGAAGTGACCTCCATTTGCCATATCATTAATACCTACTCATTTTTTTGAGTTCGTCAAAAAAACAGCACTACGCAAGTCTAACCTGTGGAAGGCGCATATCGTGTAGCCACAAAATATACGTGAGCAATATATAGTCCAAATGAGACCGGTGCAGCGGAAGGTAGACGACAGGAACGCCGGGGTTCGCTAGCGACAGGGTTCGCAACTCGTCTACTAGGTCTCGACGAACGTAAATCCCTAAACGAGCCACAACAGTCAATAAATTCCCACGCCAATTCACAGCACGGCATTTTATTTGTAATAATATATTGTAATTTGCAAAACGATAACATAGGCCTAAGGCTGTACAGGGCGAAGGTTCCGAAAACACCGTTTTTGCTTGAACATAAGCTTGCTCTTTTATAGATTATGCTCTGTTTGGAACGTAACAGCACTAATTAAGCCTAATTACCTAGCAGTATCTATTACTACTAGTACTATTATAAATTATGCTAAGTAAGAGTCGACTCGACTCCAAGTAGCTATCAAACACAAACTAACCATCAGAGTAATTATCAAAATCATCATATCGGTAATAGAACTACGCACAGATGGAAACAAAGCCAAATGCAAAACTCATATACCTGAGAGGCAAGACTGGAAGATCCGGTCGACAACAATGGACGCGATTCGAAGAATAATCACAGAGGTTCTAGCTGCGATCATATCGAGTATCTGGCACGCTCGACGGACGTGCAAGTGTCGAGCGTCCTTCGACACGACCTCTGTAAGGTTGCCAATCAAAGCATCTGGATCTCGTCGTTCGGCTGCTTCCTAAACGAGCGGAATAAAAGTAGCGAACTTTAGAAAACAGAAGAAAAGCTAAATAGGAATTGAGCCTTTCGGTCGCCGTTGGTCAGCTGGAAATTAATAGTCTGTCTGACAGTAGTTTGTTTAAGTGTATTCTGGTAGTGAACAAAATTACGCTGGATGTTTTAGAGTATCTGGCAAGAAAAAATAGGCTACCATATATAGGGATATTTCTACTAACCCGTTCACAGGTTTTGGTAATGGCCAACTGTACCGTGTTCGAATTGATAATCTTATTTGGTGTTACACGAGGGTACTTCCAAGGGAAAGCACGAGCGCTTAGCCACATGATGTGTTTGATCCATTCTCCGAGATAATGAAGAGGCACCAACGGCATAAGGTACCATGAAAGATGCTGTCCTGCGTGAGCGGCATCAGGACGCACAAGAAGGTCAACAAGATCTTCCGTCTCGGCGTTAGCAACTGCAGGCCGATAGCTGTCATATGATGAAATTTTCTATATGATTCGTTACGACGCAAATTTGTGAGAACAAAAGAACGCAGCGTTACTTTAAAGTAACAGCAGTCGGCTGTCAGCTCTTTTTAAAAATGGCATATGGATGCGTTTCAACTAATGTAAATGTGTAAAATCTACCAAATTAAAAGAAAGTTCCGCTTGTTTCGCAATTAGAATGCTGGCTGCATAGCATGTTGACTCGAATTCACAACAACTGCTCCTATTTATCCCAAGGTTTACCAATGTTTGATGCACGCTTCACTTTGACGCGCGAAAACATAGTTCGTATACTCAAGCTCAACGGGAAACGAATTATTCAATATAGACAATAGTAGGTAGGAAATGTCCTTGAACGTCAATGTGCTCGAATAAACAAAAAAAAAGAAACGTTAACTAAGTTATTTTTACTTCTCCACTTAATCTCACCTTCAAGCCACACTGGCGTTCCTCTGTTGCCGAAAGGGCTTCTGGACTCCTTGAAAGCGTTGTTAATTTACGCAATATTGGTATATTCAAGTTTTCTACATCATGTATCTGCGGTACCTGAAGTTAGATTGAATGTTTCTTATTTGGCTAATACATACGTTGATGTAGATGTAAAATTGGTGAGCAACAGATACAATTACACATTTACCAAATGAATTAACAAATTTACAATAATGGTACTATAGTCCGTGTTGAGAAGACCGAGCCATAGTTTTTTTTGCTCTTCTAAATCGGATTTATAGTTTCAGTCGACAGGGTTTAATGTATGGTTAGGTGTTGTCGCTCAAGTATACACACATTAAGGCGGTGCATCATATGTTACAATGATTTGTCTCGATTACAATGATCTAGAACAAATTATCTAGGTCAAAACTAATAATTACCAGTCCAATTTTGACATCAGATATACGAACGGTTTTGACAGCTTGTACGAAATCCGAAGTGGGCGTTCGATTGACTGGGCTATTTCCTGCAATGAAGAATTCCCCTGGAGGCGAAATCTGCAAACGCCGAACCAATGTTTGAGCTGTTCCACCCTGCATAGGTACTCCCCCTAAAATGAAGAAAAACACCGTGCAGAAATACGACGAACTATTACCGTCCAACTCTCTTAGTAGCCTTTTGTTTACATTTATCAAAACGAATCAAAAAAGGTCTAGTAACATTTACAAAGAAAAGCTTCAACGATTTTCTTCTATCTTTGCAAAAATAACCTATAGTGATTTCTCTGATTGCAGTTATAGTATATAGCTCAGCGCCATGTCGCATATCGCTGTCTGATCCTTACTTTAATTGTGTAAAGATGAACTGATGAAAACGAATATTTCGATAACGGACGAAAATTGCAAGCGTATGGGAAAACGCCATAGCACAACACATAACGGTCGATGTAAGAGTATTGTTTGTTCCTATCTAATCGGTACTCGCGTTATGCGTTCAACGGGTCTGGTTATCCCACAACAGCAAACATTCGCCAACACGGCTCTGACAAAGTTCTAACTAGCAAGAAAAAAAATCACAGAACATTTGGGCTAACGCAGCGGTCAGTTAAGGACATGGGCGTGTCATGGAAAAGCTTATAAATAGCACATCGTCGGCAGGGAAGTTTTCCTTCACTTGCAGCGTATCTTGTACGCCGTGGATCTATTTGTGGTTGTCGCAGAAAATGTGAACATCCTTTGAACTCACATGACGGCACAGTTTGACAAGCACAGTGACCCATGTACGAGTTCGTGTCGAGTGTTGAATTTGAGAAAGCATTTCTAGAGAAGCTCTAACGAGATTAGAAGCATAATTTGATTTGTTTTTAAGCGAGCAAGCAGGCTTAGGCGATTTTGTTATCGACAAACACTATTTCAGTATAGTGTTATTTAATATGTGTATGTTAATATGTCTGAAGAAAACTTCTTTACTTATTACTGACAGTGACAAACCAATAACTGTTTAGATGAGTGACTTGAATCTACTTTTGTGTGTGTCTGTGTATATCAATGCGTATATCTTGTACAGATCATGGACTGTTACATGCTACAACATGTTGCCGATCCATGTGTGATCGTTCAAGGTGACAGGGCAATCACGCCAGCTGAATTAGCTGAATTTTAAACAGGAACAACTGTACTTCCATTAACGTCCGGATACAAGAAATGATCGAGCACACCAATGGCCGCTCAGAAAGAATCACAATGGCAGTATTTGCGCGGATACCCTTCCATTCAACGCTTTGAAGACGTTTCAATGGATGGAGGACACGCAGTTTGGCTAAGAACTATTTCTAAAGTGTATCAGTATACATTTTATCGAGATCCGCTGAGAGATTTCGGAAGATATTGAAATCAGACAGAATACTTTGATCGGCGGGGCAAAAATCGGACAAAGCAGTGAAATGATAGATAAGTGTGATGATATTTCAGAATGGGCTGACCAAGAAACGGCAACACCATGCAGAAAAAGAATAGAAGAGGAAAATTGCCGCCGCCCGCTAGAAATACCTGCTAGTGTTTACAGGTGTATTTCCTGCTAATCCATGGCCCACTGGGACGGCATAGATGCTCCGTTTGAGTGTCGAATAAATATTTCTTTTCAATATTAAAGAAGATCACTACAGACCTTCGCCGGTAGGCTATAGTAAGATTGGCTGATGAAAAATAGATTAAGTCTAAGGTGTGGGTTCCTTAGTTCTATTATGGCTCGAGTTCTGAATAAATGCAAAAAGTATCATGCATAACCTGATAATATTGTGTTCAAGATAACAACACATCAGAATGCAGCACTATTGCAATATTTCAACGTAATCGAGAATTTTATTCGACCCGAGTCTACAAGCTACTTTAGGTCCAATTAAAAAGTGTTGCATGTGCTCTGTTGCACATAAGGTAAGGCTGATGCTAATAAGAATAGATCTCCAAATCCGTTACAGACCGGTCATGTTGGACGAATTTCGGGTTAGCGGACAGATTGCTTTGATACCTAAAACCTAGTGTTTTAAAGCCAAAAGGTGAACGCAGATTTCTATTGGTAATAATCATATTGTCTCAGATCGCTACTCAACGTTCTGTAAATAGGCCTATTCATAGATGTTAGCTGCTAATCGCTGGTAAAGTAAAAGGAAACCCGGTTCTTGAAAAAAAATTAATTACTACTTAGAGCTCCATACATTGATGAGTAATTTGTTTATTTACTTGATATTTTTGGTTAGCAGCGCGTTTATGTTGCCCAAGTTCGAAGTAAGTATTAGCCATGGAGTAGTGAAGTTGCAAGCACACGGATAGATTTTTTAACTTAGTTGATTCTTATTTTTATGGGCCAGAATAGCATACAGGTTCACGAATGCGCAGTAATATCCTGATGCACCTGACGTTCTGCTTAACGTATCTAATCCGACTAAGTGTATTTGCTTAATTATTTACTCTTTTCATTAAGCATGTTTCCTCCGCTAAATACGGTTTTCCGAGGTCTTTGGTATCTCCACTTCTTCGAAAGACAGGTACAGTTAGTTCGCCCTTCTTCTAATGCACCTACCGCTAACAGCGTGAAGAATAATACTGTTTTGAAGTCCTGTAAGGACCTGATGAGGAGAAGGGCGGATGATTTAGGGGGCTGACTGAAACCAAACTTTATTTAGTTTATTTCCAAATAGGTCTTAATAATCTGGGTTTCTTACTGAAGGTGCAAGCGTTGCAGTTTCAGTGAAATAACCATACCCGACATAAATCAACTGTAAGGCCTTGTAGTTCAATTAATTCCCTGTATTCACACTTGTTGACGTTTGTATCTGAGACATGAGGCTCTCGCGATAGTGATCTTCATATCATCGTCGAAGATTAGCGGTTCATACGTCAGCTCTCACTAAATTGACCTATGTTTTACACAAAGCCTGATGATTAGACTACACCCACCACTTCTTTGCTGAATGACACTCCTGAACAGGATGTTGAAAATACTCCTTGATCGCTTTCATGGCTAAATCAGTGTTCTTAGGTGAGCCCAAAATAACCGGTCCAACCTGTTACGCGCAGGCACTCATATGAGCAAAAAGGTTAGAACTTTTAGTGAAAAAAAAAAATGAACGAAATTTACCAAACCAATCAAAAGTATTACTTTTTGGAACGTGCGTTGCCGATGATATGATTTACCTTTATTTAATCAACTATTATAACTAATCGCTTACGCACGAAACGAAGCTTTCAATTAACGAGATTTCTCTCGGCGACGGACCACTCAAATCTTTGTTCAAAGAGCGCCACCTACAAATTCAACACGCGTTATACCTGAAATCAATTTTCTTCTATGCAGCTACCCTATGGGCATAACGTATTCGAGTCACAAAGGCAACAATTGTTGTTCTTGTTCGTCCACAAATACTGAAGACTACTACGAGAAAGCTGTGACTGTTCGCCGTTAGCAGAGCAACGCATCTTCGTTCGGCTCCATTATCTCTGTAATACTTTCTTGTTCATTACACGTGTGGAGATCTTCCCGAACGCGTCGACAGTAAAGGCTGCCCAGACCACGAATTTGATAAATGGCGCGGGCGAAAACTTGAATGATAATGATGAAAACTTGAACGAAAGCCGAATGCAAGAACGTTAACCATCGACCATATCCTTGTTAGACTTGTTTCACCGGGGCTGCCGTTCTCTCTGCGATAATGACTTCATGATAATGGGCTTCTGCAGTCGCCAAATTGTCGATGGTCGACAAGCTTCGCAATAGCTCGTTAGAAAAAATACTTCTTAACGCGTAGTGCCTTTCCGTTGCGTCTTTTTTTCTACCAGTTTCATTGAATATATAAATATGTAGCCACCGAGAATCACGAGCAAAACTCATAACTTTGTTGAACGTCTAATGGATAGCAAAACGGTAATGTCCGGGGACGGCCTGGAACGCTAGCTGCGAGGATCACCCTTCCGTGAGTGAATGCGCTTAATTAGGTTCTGTTTAATACTTCTCTTAGAGCGACATTTTTAGACGTTAATAAAAGATACATACAAATAATCAAGCCTGTGAATATATGCTGCTGGTATGGATTGGAAGTAACTTTATTTGTTCCTGCTTTACGGATGATTCATTGAAATTCCATTTAATAGACCGGCAGTAAATGAGCAGGTTATATCCAGCTAAGCAGGTATTGAAGGCGGATACTCGCAGCAGTTCGTAATAAATTTTCAAACAATTATGCTACACTAGATTGACGCAGCGCCGCCATACTGACGTTCACCTAACTAGGTATTATTAGACATGTAGTATTACCGATATATTTCACAAGCGAACCACTAAAGTGCCTCGCTCCGGGTGAAGGCAATGGTCGACGTAACCGTTCAATGTCGGCCAAGCGATACAACTCACCATACGTCTTCTATTCGCGACAGACGAGCTTGATTCTAGTTAGAAAGCTAAAAAAATGTCAGTTGTCGTTCATCGGTCAGCTTTGATTCAACGTTAGTCACTATGATTCGTATTTGTTTATTAGCAAAACGATCTGACTAACGAACTTTATTCCATCTAGGGACGCGCATAGGGAGAAATGTATTGGGCAAACACTGGCCATGGAACCCTGGCAGTAAACGATCATCTATCTATCTGACTCAGCCCGCTTGCAATTAGTGCTTAATTTGATCGCTCAACAAAGCCCTACGATAATTACTTTATATGTAACTAAACGGATATCATTGCACCATTCTAACCGTGACTGCTGCATAAAACCCAAAACTTTTGCAAGAAAATTTAGTGCCGGCTGAAATTTAGTGACCTCTAGGCCGAAAAGTGGTTTATCAATTATTCAGCTATAACGACAGGCAGGTCAAAGATTTTTCACAAATGACACGCTACATAACAACTTGCCTAACTAGAATATGCTGTGACAAGCCAGTGACGCGGATTTCTTTCAACGTGCTAGTCTCTTCATATATACCCGTGGCTATCGAATTTAGTATACTGTTTGAAGCGTAACTATTAAATATAATCAATATTGGTATATAGTACTTGTTCTAAGAATATGAAAATTGTGAGGTCTTGGCAGAATCTTACACTCAAATCGGGTTCATTTGAAGTGTCTATATTGCGGTTTTTATTGGTAGGCATTTCGCTTTGCCCGCTATACCCGATAGTCACTTGCGTAAATGACAATACCGTCGAGGCAATAGTTACAAGTTCAACATGATTTTCACGAAGTACCAAAATGATCAGGATGAATCGAAGTGACACCATCGCTAGATAATGGATCAAAACAACAGAAACGCCTGTGTTCTTATTGAAACTTTCGTACATTCTCATAAATCAGAAGCAGGCGAAATTAACTAACACTGAGATAATTGGCATAAGTAATGTTTAGTGCGCATGCTTTTATACATTATGTAAGCTAATGTGTAAGTAAGATGAAATTAAATTCAAGGAAAGCAGTTTTTACGCATTTAGTATTTAGCATGGCAAAAGCCATCCTACAAATGAAGATAACGATTATCAGATAGCCTCATTGTGAAGTAGCTTTAAGCATGTGCAAAACAGGCCAAAGTAAAGATCAAATAAATAAGTAATTTTTTGGATAGCCTTACGAAAGTGAGTTGTAGCAGGAATCTAATTTCCTGAGAACTAGTCGTTCAAAGCAAAGACGGCCTTCCACTGTGTTGGATTATTATATCTATTGAAACGAGAAGTTTCGTTTCCAAAGAAACATTGTATGGTATAGTAATATAATTATGAACACTGATGCACACACAGACCAGCATCTCAGTCATTCCCATTAAGTAGATAGAGTAAGAATCGTATGTCGTCATTTCCATTAACTAAACCTATGATAATGTCATACAACGTTTGGAGTATTTGCGAGAAACGAGTTCGAAGCAACAGCGATTGCGGCGGGCTATTTGGACATTTTCTTAGGCAGGCAAATGACACGCGTACATACATATGATGTAGACCATACGTTTGTGCCTTAGGGTGAATCGGCAATCGCTAATGGATATATTCTTCATAGAGGAAATTCGGCTTACTCGATTTCTATGAAAGCAGAACCTCAGACTTTCGTACTTTAGTTCATTTGGTTCCGTCAAATTCAAGACTTTTTTAGCTGAGTCAAATTATCGTCACCATCTATACGAAGAAACGAAAAAAACATTTAGCGGTTCGTCGACTCGATACGGATTTTCAAATCAAGCTGTTCTTTTTAAGAAATACATTTAAACACCAACTCATGAGTTGAGTAATTGCCGTTCTTACTAATAACAGACTGTTCTTAATGTATGACTAAAAAAAAGCATATTTTCGTTGCGCCAGCAGCTACGACAGCTTCCTGTTGCAAAAAGGCTCCGTATTAGATGTGTTACTTGCGCCCAGTAACGTAGGACGCAGCAGACGAATCATATGCGTGCTAATATTCCATGCCATATCGTTACTGAAGATGCGCAACGGAAGCCGTAAGAGGGCAGAACATACGTGTCGAGGCACAGTTGAAAACTATCACTGGCTGCCAGTTTAGCGGGGTTCTGCTACAACCCCAGCCATCTCATGTGCTTCAATGTCGGCCGCTTCGTAAGCGATTGTGAATACGCTACACGGAGTCGTTTTGCACTTTAGAAATGACTGGCAACTGTTTCTACAAACATTTAATCAATGTACTGCGGTACAATCGCCGCGATCATGCTGGTAACGCCGTATGCAGACAATCGACTACTCCATAATGCCATAATACTTCACGGACAAACTAGGGAAATCAGCTCCCACTATTTGAACAGGAACAATAGAAGCTTCAAATCTCTAGACGTTTGGTTAAAGCAAAACATATTTGATCCCGCTGCTGCCTTCTCAACAGAGAGTGTTCACAGTGAGATTGCTATGACACCAAATTCGCGTTTCTTACTTGTCTTAATCTAAGATTTGCGGTATAGTGCGCGAAAATTTTCTTGACGCTGATACACAGCCATCATAATATAACACTAGAAAAGAAACCTGCCAGGTTTTCGTGATGCGGACGGCGAAAACAGCGTGGATGTATCAACACATCGATTGCTTAACCAGACTCCTTCTCTACAGAGTTTTTTTTTGTTCGACTATCGACTGAGACTTATAGCATATTTACAGGAAAGCCTTTGAGAGAGGAAACGGGGCTCAGGAAACAGCTCTGACTGTAGCTCTGACTGAAATCCATTGATTCTACCTTTGGAAATTAGAGGTAGTTAGATACTCTGGAAGAGCTAATTTATTCTATGTGTTTACTCGATGTAAGGTTTCTGCTACATATATTTACCGTATATAGGTAGCTGGTTGCCTAGTTGACCCCCTCCCCCCATACACACATTCAGAGAGACAGCAACATCAATATACTCTGTTTTATAGAACTCACCATTGTTATCGTTCGAGTCGGAGGACCCCATTGCGATCTACTGAATCACGCACCACCAGCTGCAGCTACACCTACTACTTACACTACAACCAAGATCAAGCACTTTTCCCTGCTTCCATGACCTCTTTTACAATGGCTAGCATTTGATCCATTGCTATTCGGCAGCACACCGTTTCCGACAATTTTTGTTGTTACACGAGTCAGTCTCTTAACTTCTGACACACTATGGACGGATCGACCGACGGGCCGACACTTGTCCAATGCTTACGAATAACAAGCGCACACGTGAGGTGGCGTTGGCAGTAGCAGCAGCGGCCGCGGGGTTGTTCTTGCTTGAATTTGTCGTGCTTCACCTTACAGTCGCGCGGTTTTGTGCCGAAGATCTTCTTTCGTCTGGTCGTCGCAGCGGCCAACGACCGCCAGCTGCCTTCCCAGGGATCAGTCGCCTCTCTGTTACAGACGTACAACAAAAGGGCTTCCCGCATGAGCCTCGACAACTATTTGGTGACAGACTATTTAGTAGCAACTCAATGTAGTACAGCTACGCGAGGAGAGGCGGGCAGCGCAGATAGGCCACCGAAGAAAGACGGCCAGTAGACGGTGCGCACTATGCACGTCGACTATGGCCCAACTTAGCTAAGAAGGCAGCGCCACATTCCAAAGAGTATGGACTGCTGAAAGGGCTAATAGAAGGGACGGCGCGTAACGCACGGAGGGCAGGTCAACAAAGGGCCGGCGGCCGCACGAAAGGAAAATGCTATATCGAAAGGACAACGGTGTAGGATGGCATAGTAAGTGTTAGTAATATTATGGGTAAACAGAACATCATAAGCTGTACTCGCGCATTTGAAATCGTAACGTGGCGGGAAGACTGGACCTTTTAGTGATTGGCCTGAAAGGATACTGAGGCCGTTGTTATGCGTACAAGAGCCGTTGCAGGATAGCTACCATCCCATATTTGATTTTATTTTATAGAGTGCGCCTACGCCGTTTTTTAACGTGGGAAACAAAATGGCGCATTTTCTCATCGAAGCAGACTTTTACTCGTGGATATTGTATATTATAATAGAAAAACGGCGAAAGATTAAGACGGCGAGCTACAATAAATAGCTTATAATAAAAGATATACGTATTTAAGATATTTCGATTAGAGCTGTCACATAAAGCTTGGTAAAGGTGTTAATTATTAATGTAATTAAAATTTTATCTACGGCGTTTTTATTTAATTAGACACATATATCAATAATGGTATATATATAATATGTCAATTTATGTTAAAGTTCTATAAAATAATAAAACTATATATATA
>NW_019211456.1:20015019-20073404 GCF_002443255.2 Varroa destructor
TAGTTTTATATATATATATATATATATATATATATACATATAAAAGTTATAAAGTTTACGCTTAAGATTAAATTGATAAGTTAATGTTACTTTAGTCCGTCGGAATTAGTGGGTCGAAAAATCCGAATGATCTTTGAACTATGCATCACTAGCAGACGAAACTAGATAAATATTTACATGAAGTCTTCGGCTCTGTTCGACGATTCTAAATTGATTGAGCGTCATCGGGGAAAAATGAATTTAGAGGTATAGGCATGGTTTGGTGTAGAAAGTCAGTATTCAGTAATGAAGTTCTTTTTCTCAAAGGTGAAGGTCCTGGTAGATTCCATTGAAGATTAATGAAAGCACTGTACAAAGAGGCCATAAGCGAAACAATAGTTTATTACTGGTGCAATCGTTTTAAGGACGAACACTGGAAGGTTGAAGACCACAGAGGGGTCACTACATTTCAGGACATTAAACAGAAAAACGAATTGCGGTGATGTCAGAAGCTTTAAAGCAGAATAAAACATTGACAGTGCGCTCTTTGTCAGCTTAATATGGGATCCCTCGAAGTATTTGTTATGAAATTGTAACGAAAAAGCTGAAGCTGAAGAAGAATAGCAAATAATGGGTTCCTGACGAATAGACGGATCGAAATTAATCTTCTGTAAATCCACCCAGTCTGTGTTAACCTGTAAATACTTACCGTCTACGAGTATTTTGAGAAACAAAGTAGATATATAACAGAAAATTTTTCTAGTGAAAGTGCTGGTAATCTAGCAGTCATAGATCGAGTATAGTACGGTAAAGATAGATTTACATATACGAGTTGAGCTGAGAATTACGAACTATAACAAGTGTAAAGCATAGAAATTCGATTATTAGGTCGTGTGCATCACTCTCTGAAGCACGAAACGTGTTCAGAGTTACTTTTCCGATTTAAGCGTGATTAAAGTTGAGTGCACTGAGAAATTTATTCTCCTTAATGAAGTTTCAAAGTATATGAAACATTAATAAAGACATCAGCGAGCAAATGGCATAGTCAGCAATGTAGGCATTATGAAACGAGTAATTAACTGGAATCAGCAATGAAACATGCGTCGTTTCACCATCATCAATGGAATAACCTGTACAGTTCAATAATTCGGCCAGCGCGAAATAAATGCTGATGGTAGTGAATACTGGCTATGTCCGTAAATCACTGATCAAATAAGTCAATTAAGACCGTTCTTTTGAAGGAATTTTAATATATTTTTTTTATTTTAGTTTTATTTAGTCGTAAATTGATAATAACAGTAAACCTTGGCGTTTCGTAGAGGTTTGAAATTGAAAGAAGACGACTGGAAATCAATTTTTTAGGGCAATCCAATTCTACTATTATGGTAACATATTGACAGCAATATTAATCGAAAAATGCGTATCTTATTAGTTCAAAGGGTGGGATCACTTCACAGGTAATTCACCATCATGGTTCGTGTCGCAGCTGTACGTAATAGTAATATAGTACACGGCTTAAAGTTCTACGCAATAATTCTTTGAACACAAGTCAATCCTATTATGGAATTATTTTGCAAATAGGCGTTTAACTAAATAAAAAGCACCAAGCATCTCGAAGGAAGGTGTAAGAGAGGCCATATTTTAATTTTTGCTTAGCTAGGTACCGTTTCAACATTACTTCCTTTCTATAGATTACATAGATTACAAGTCATAGATAACAGAATATCTTGCAAGCTTCTTTTTACTAATAATATCAAATCACCCTTAACAAGGGCGGCCGTTTGCCGCGTTTCCATATGTGTGAAATAACTATGAGCTTCTCGTAATCAGATAATCTAGCAGGATGCCCAATTAAGCCATTCGTTAATTAGCTCGCTAATGTTACAGAAAGCTCACATCAAAGTCTAGCAGCAAAATTTCCAGCGAGCAATTACTAGGCGCCTTTTTTCAAAATAGCTTACATCAAGCCTTGGCCCCAGAAGACGAAAATCGTCTTGTACGGCGCTGCAAGGGAACTCCGAGACTACGCTCAATGGTATAATTTCCGTTAATAAGGTCAACTGCGATGCCGAGTCTAGGCAAACGTTATGAGGATTCAGCAATATTATATCAGAAGTTAGAGCAAAACTACTTAGATTACGATAAGAAGGATAAGTCACGTTGAAGTTGATATGATGCTAAAGTTGGTTGATAAGTTCAGATAACCACGTGAAGACTGTATGGTAAAGCACAAACCTGAATGCTATTAGCACATGCTGGAGC
The DNA here is from genome assembly GCF_002443255.2 of Varroa destructor. Taxonomy (NCBI): domain Eukaryota; kingdom Metazoa; phylum Arthropoda; class Arachnida; order Mesostigmata; family Varroidae; genus Varroa; species Varroa destructor. The sequence continues at coordinate 20,017,261 of NW_019211456.1, forward strand.
TAGCTTACCTGATGATTGGCTTGCCGCATTTGATTGTGCAATTTTTTTTAAATTTGTCGTTCTTGCCGATCCGAAGCTTTTATTGTAGAATTTGATAACGGTCCGTGTTAAATAAATTGATGATTCTACAATACCGAAAATCTCCATTACCTTATGAGATGAGATTACCCCTTTTCTCACATCGAGGCTGCTTTCGGTCAGATGACTGCAAAGCGCAACTGTTACCACCAAGAAGGACATGCAAACTGACGCATCAAATCTGAACATTACGGACATTGGCTGACCACTGATCTACAAGTTGGACATTGCAAAGTAACCTGTATTGACGCTGTTGTGAGACTAATCAAGCAATTGGTAAACAGGATAGTTCGATAGGCGACGGTCAGTTTGACAGAAATGAACCCCGAGTAAAAAGAACCTATGTATGGGGAGGGAATCAACACGAAAACAAATCCGACGAAAGAAATTCGAATGTTATGAAACCGTAGCGTTTACAAGTAATACGGAGATAGCAGATGTCAAGCTTGACAGCATTCAGTTTATCTCATTCCAACAACACGAACAGTTGGTTACTTAAACTGAATAGGAATATCCTAAATTACCACAATATGTGATATGGAATATGGGAAATTTACCCTATTTATATTTTGTTAATCGCTTGGCAGTTCTTTTTAATGTTCTAAAACGACTTGTATTTGAAGAGTCGTTTGAAGTGTTAGTAAGAAAATGCCACGGAAACTGTGAGCCTTCGACACGATATCTTTATCTGAGATCATTCCATGCCATGCAGTTAGCAGAAATTGCCTTTATTTCCCCTTTTGATGAATAGGACATGCAGGTGCAACTTCATCCATGCAAAATTTAGCATAAAGCTATAACTATGAGACAGGATTTTTGCGTATATGCAGTTCCTTTTGTGAGGATAGATAGGCTTTGTCGTTAAATTATACGAAATAGTAAAACTTACTACGAAACACTCGTACTACCAGATCCACTTCTAAACTCCGTCTGTTTATTATCAAGCAACTTTTTAGGTGTACTGGCTGTCAGGCAGCGAACATACGGGTTCATTTATTTAATGCAATAACACTTATTACCTTAAGGTACGCTAGCATAACAAATGATCGGTAAGTAAATTGTAATATCTGTGCAGTATCGTTTTTAACAGGAAATTGTTTACATATTAAAAATGACGTTTGGTTCTGGTACGCTTTGCTGGTCGTAAGGAGAAACATTTAGGGTAAAATGCTGAACTTGAAGGTTTCGTGATACAGATTGCCGACGAGCAGACATAACAGATCCCACTCGAGTACGAATTCGTGTATCTAACATCTCGATATATTGTCAACTATCTACCAAAGTTATTTACGTCTAGAGCTGATTGAGCAAAATGGACGGCGTGTGTCATGACGACCTCGCATATTGGCAAAATCTGATTGCTCAGGTATGAAGCTTGATCTGGTGGTCCAGGAGTTTCAACGTTTACTCTGATGAAAATATCACATAATTTCTGATACCACAAACTTTCACTTTTCACACGCATTCTATTGTTAGTATTGACCCTCTTAGGGAAACGGACCCTGTTCTGGTATTCGTGCAGACACTCAATATGTCCATTAATCATGCAGTACTGACACGCACTTTATTCACGTATCATCATCACGCTTACAACCATCACGATCCTCCATGGATGGGAATGGTTCTGCTATATTGCACCGAACATTTGACACACATTCATATATGCCTACGAAGAACGAATAGTTATATTTCAATTACCCACGTTATGATTACATCTAAATTTTCACGATTACATCTAAATTTTCACAATTTCATCAGCACGGCCAAAAAGGTTGAATTTGTTAAACCTTTAACATCCTCTGTCCTCTTCGAAGACATTAGGGGGTTGATATTCGATGAATGTATGAAGCCATTGTTGCCGTAGAACTAAGCTGTTTAATGAGATAGTGCGGGTTTTCTTACGAACAAGTATTCGCGCCCTGTTCCCCCTTCGCTCGCACTGCAGGTTGATGTACAAGTTGACGTCGACAAAATGAAGCCGGCATCCAGTAGTCGCTGAACTGCTGGAAGTAACTGCAGCTTAGAAAAACCATTAAGCGGAAAACGATGCAGGTGCCGACAATCTGAAGATAGCCACGGCGGACTTGGTGATGGACAGCTGGAAACCTGGAGGCCGTCGGCGACCTCAGGAAAGGACTCTTCGACAATATGGCGCTCACCGGAGATCAAGACTCGTTCTCCTGCGATAGGGTCAAACAAGAATCATCTCCAAAATGAATATATTACTAAAAATGTTTGAGGTTCAAATTTACCATTTTAAAGTTCTTTTGGCCAAAAGACAGCATCATCCTAAAAGGAACAAATATCTGTTAGAAATAACGATTGAGACATAACATACAACCAGATGTTCTATATCTTTGCTCTGTTTAACTTTTTTGTTTCATTTGTTTAAGTTATACGTGAACTAACGCTTTGGTTTCATAGAAAACACCAGTATTGACGGCGGGACGAGCGGACCATTTTCCTTCAATATTTTGGCCAAAAGATTCACTGTCTGTATTGTTAAAAATATTGTTAGGAAAATTAAACATAACTGCAGTGTGATCTAGCTCACGGCCTCATTTTTCTGAGTCCGGTGCCCTATTCATTCCAAAACCGCACCGAATTCCACGTTTCCATAATCCAATTTAATTTATTTAGCATTTGGCCCGATGTTGTGTTCATATATCTACTTTGAAAGCATTTATTCTTTTAATAAATGGCATTTGTATTCTTCAACATACTAACGCACCCAGATCAGGAGATGTGCTCAATAAAATGCACTGATGATTAGCAAAATTATCTTCGTTTCGAGGGCGCTGTCGCTTGCTCTCCCAAGCCTTGCCATCGACTGAGCTTTCGGCGATTTCTGACCGAGTCCACAGCTCTTCGATTTCGCGACTTAACGATGGTATATCATAATATTTAGCCTCTTCACGCAATAGATCCAATTCATGGAAGTTATTTGGCAGAACGAGACGTCCACAGCGAAGGTAGTTTAATATGTGCCGAAATAGGTTGCCGTCACGATCAATAAAGTAGTGTTGCTTAAGCGTGTCCAAAACAATGGGGATTGATCCATTGAATAGTCGCCCGAGTCGAGAATCAGGATGTCTGTTATTTGGAGCATATAGCCTATATTAGTCATATGTATTCGTCTCGACTAAAGGTCTAATTTACATGTGGATGCATATAAACTTGACAACAATCAATTCGTTTAGAAGCTATATTCATTTACTAAAAAAACCGCTCTCCAATAAGCACATAGCAGATCTTTCACCAGGGATTTCCATTTGTCTAGTAACTTTTATTCAGAACGAGCATTTATATTTGTATCAATGTTTGAATGATATTTTGATAGAACTGTGGATCTCTTCTATCTACATACTTACCTTGTAAGTGTTCCTAATGAGGAAGTATACGTAACACCGCCAACGTCGATGTGCACGGGGGCGGTGTACCGCGACGGGGAAGCTGCGCACGGTATGCCAGAAATTTTAGGGGGTTCTCCGCCCGCAGTAGTCGTTAGTCCCCCAGCGGGGTGTGCTGTCAAGTGGCGTGTCAATGGGGTCGTACCTTCGGCCGTGCCAATACATCCTAAGGACAGGCCGCCGCTGCCTGCGCCAACGCCCGTCACGCCCTGTGATGCCGCAGCCGCTGCCATTGCTAAAAATTTCTGTTCCATCCAGGATCTAGACAAATGGGAGAGAAAACAACGACTGTAAGAATTTAGCTTAAATGCATAAATATTTGCGTGTGCTCTAAATTAGCAACACAAACGGCATTATGGGTCATTTGGGACAGGTAGCTGAATATGCAAGGCTTGAAACTAGAAAAAGTCGCCATTTATACCGGTATAGTCGGACAGATTAATAATAATACAACCAGGTAGCCGTAAACGATATGAGGCTACAACGAGAAACCAAAGGTATTGACTGAACTAAAATTGCATCCCGCAGTCCCAAGGTCAGTTAAGTGTCCATTTGGGAAATAGAAATGATCGTACCTATGCGTGTTCTCGACGTTGTGCTGACCAAGCAAACTAGAGCTTCGTCGAATGCCTCTTCGCGGTAGAAAGTCGCTTAATCTCACGGTGTCTTTAAGTTCTCGTCCACCGCCGCTAAAAAAGACGAACAAGAGAGAATGAAACACACGTACGTTAATATAATTTGGAAGTTTCTCTCAAGGAAATTTGGCTTTACGTTGAACCTGATAAATTCGTTAATAGTTATCTACTCACGTATTTTCACAAAAATTAATTCCTCTATACATTTTAAGATTAATAAAAATTTATTGTTTTGAATTTATTATTATTATAAATAATTTCGTAGGAGTAATTATAATATTTAATCAGAATTCATTACGAAAAATTTTAGTTCATTCTAGAATAATTAATTTCACGGAAATTTCATATGAAGCAAAGAACACTTTTTGTATATATGGTTTTGATATACCGAAAATCTTTCTAAAGCTAAAACAACGTATTGCTCTCCGGGGCAAAGGTCACATTTGGATGTAGTTGTAGTCTGTATAAATTGCGGGTGCAACGAGCGAAAATATTGAAGAAGGTCTCCGCTTTGTGTATTTATGTACATTAATGTTATTTTAACTGCCGAAAACGATTTTGTAGGAAACTTCTGTTACAAGATTGCGACTCTAACCAGAGTCATCTATCGAGTTACGACGAATCGGGACAAAAGTATCATATAACAGCTGAACATTGGCTTTTACCATTAAGCTCATTTTAGAATATAACACATGTGCATGAACGAACGTCTTTTCACATGATTGTTCTTAAAAGCCTCTCACCAACCTACTAGAGATGACTCCAGAGGGCTGTCGATTAGGCGAAGCGGGTGACCGGTCTTGGGAACGATCTCCGCTTGATGAGCGGGACATTTTTGCTAACCCCTTGGGTATAGGGCACACTCACGAAACCCTGAAGATTGTTTTAGCGATGGGTTAGTTAAAATCTAAGAAAGAGTTCCCAGGCTGTCACAAATCTTCCAAGCGTCTCACACTAACACGTCATGAATATTAAGCAATTATTCCGTTTAATATTTGCGTAACAAAGCGGGTGGACAGATTGCGCTCTCAGCCAACAGAGAAATAATTGAAGTATATCGAAATCATCTAAAACCAATAAATTAGGTTCTAAATATAGTCGCACATTATATTGGAGCAAAAGGTCAATCCGCTTCTTAGCAAATCCACAGGCTTGGAAGACACGCGAACTTCTGTGGTGAACTCAACCGCCTCGTTCGAAATTTCCTGCCATGTCCCCGCCTTCTGATGAAGGGCCCCGCCCAGTTCCGCATAGTTCCACTCTAAACAAGGGTTAAATGGGTAAGGGACAACACCTCAGTACTGATAACGATACCGTAGCTCTGTGTGCGCTGTCAATGCAATTCCAATGGGAGAGGGCTGAGGTTAAAGGAGGCGGGTTCTTCTCCCCCTTGGACGGAGGAGAGATTTATAAGGAGAACTGCGTGGCAAATGTTACAAGGAGCACCGCGAAAGTAATAGTGGAGTCGAAATTTTTGAAGTTAACCAAAAGGCCTTGACAATATAGACCTATAAATCTATTTAGATTAGGAAATTAATTAAGCAGATGTCAAATACCTTACTAAAATTCATGGAAATGTTCGATAAAATAAGATTATTTAAATTTAGGTTCCCTTTTAAATACTTACTTGGCTTAAAGTTAAAAATTATTATTATGCTTCAGAATGTCACGCAGATTCTGAGGTTGAAAAAGGTTGGTGCATTTTACGTGCGAGGTTTTTTATACGACTGAAATTCATCTAACACTTATGAATTACAACATAACATGCGAGCAAACACTTATAGTAAATATTTTCTACGAAGAAACTAGCGGTGCTTCACGATCACGCCATATCACAGAAACGAAAATGAAAGTCAGGTACAATGGATGACTGTAACTGACAAATTGACTAGCAATAATAACTTTTAAAACATGCTTGCGTCCACAAATTTATATGATAGGATAGCGCAGTTTTATAGGAAGGCATATCTTTTTATGTATAGCACATTTTCAACCGGGCTAAAAAACGTCAATTTAGTGTGAAAATTCGGCTAAATTATTCCATAGAGAATTACCATATGTCGCAGCCGCTCGTTACGAAGCGTTAACGTGTATCTTAGATGTCGCAAGGATCAATCAGCAAGCTAACAATGTTTCTAACCCTACATAGGTGGTGTTTGTCGTCGTCAGGCGCCTAAGCAGTGTTTATCCGCTTCGTTGTTTTAATGCATAGTTATATACCAGCAAGTAACGCTATTGTGTAAGTTATGACAGAACAGTGGAAGTATATGGCATCAAAGAATCTATAACAAGAAGGTCCGTAAACAAGCTGGTTACTATTATGTATGCAAATATAACAAACTGCAGGAATTTATGAAGTATCCACTTGTTTAACACTTTCCTTCAAAGACCTTAAGTTCACCATAGATTTAATAAGTAGAAATGTCGGTTTTAAGCGTAACTTATAAGCCTACCATTACTATATCCAAATAGCGCAGTCGACGCGGCAGTTTGGGTGACTGCGTTGTTAATCTACCATGTTCGAAGGATCGGTGCTTCAAGTACATCCAATGACACATAATTAATACAAAACTTATTCAAATAAATGAAATCATCTTTCACATTTAATAGAGCCGATAGTCGAGCCTGCGATCTTCGACAGATATGCCTGCCAAACAAAACCCTATATGATGTTGCAGGTCTATTATCTGCCAACCTTTTCCTTTTTCAACTAGCTTCGATATTTGTTCGAACATTCGAATCACGGAATACAAGCATTTTTATATCGTTCGATATTGTTGACCTTTTGACAGTCTCTTTGGTCAGGTCGCCGTCGTTGAGAAGATCAAACAACACGCTTCTACTGTTTTTACTAGATATAGACCCCTGCTTTTGGTTGTTGGCTGTCTGCTTTTTGAAATTTGAAGTTAAGTTTGGTATGGGTTATGAAGCAATAAAACTCAGCCGAAGTAGATCCACGAATCCAATAGATTCTTTTTTCACTGTTCTATCTCCGCCAGTGTATTACGGTTGCCATGCATCACAACTTCAGCGACATTCGTTCGACAGGACGGTTGTTCGATTCTCAGCAAAATGAACCTTATGTGAACGTCTAAATTTGTCGCAAGTGATGCTTCTATCAATAATTAGAACCGAACAGCCCGATAACTACTCCATTATTTAGAACTGAAACTGGTTATAGGAGTAACGAAATTTGACGTCGATCTACGTCCCTAGGTAGATGTTTTGCGGATTCATCAAAGCTGGATTACAGCCCAACGACTCATATTTTCACAAGTAACCTAGAATAAGAGACGGAAACTGTAAATATAATTGTGGCTATAAACTGGACTTTTATTGCCAGAGGAGATTTATAGTGGTGCCTTTGCATGTAAAAGCCCGTTAACTTAGAATCAGTACACTGTCCTCAAACGGTCCCACCCTGATTCGTCAGGCAACTGCTACTCTTTGCTTTGGCCTTTGTGCTTTGCACCCAAGAATCGTTCCCACTTGCTTCGTCCCCAACCCAAATCAAGCGCGAACGCTCTCACTAGCGAGGTGAGGAAACCGCCAGCTTTCCTCCAGAGACGCGAGCGAAAACTACACGTTAAACTTCGACCCCCGAATGAAAAGCAAACTATGTTTGCACACTTGGCAAATCCACATGTGAAGCTCGCTTCTGGTACAGCAGAGAGTCTATTTCATTTCCCTTCATGCTACCGGATGATATACGATACGGTAAAGAATTGCGTTTTGTAAAAAAATCTGCATATATATATATATACTTTTTTTTTGACAAGCGATTTAAACACAGTACGTTCTAATCTCAGAATGTCATATATACATAGTATTGCAGATGACTTCAGAGACCTTCCATGACGCTTAATACAGACGCAAAACCAAGCGGTCGAGGGAAGCATGTAATTGTTATTCTCTTGTTTTTTTTTTTTATAATCCGTGGCAGTGCTTCCTGCTTTGCATTCCGTGCGCCAATGCGGTTTCGAACAACTAAAACTATAGGTTGATCAGGCAAAACGTAACGGCTACGTTCCGCTACCTTCTGCAGAGGACAATTAAAGCTTATCTTATAGTCTTCTAGTAAGATAGAAGCGCCCCCTATAAGAGGGACGCTTTAATTATATGGTTTTGCTGGCAATGGAAAGTTCGATATTATTACAGACTGATGCTCTGGAAAATCAGGATAATTTCATACACATAATAAGCAGATTTAAGCAAAATCGTTTTTCTGTAAGCTAAAAATCTAGGAGAATCATATAATCGTAAGCAAATTAACATGCATGCGCACAGCCAAGGAAGTGGATAGCCAGCTAACTGTAATCTCGTAGAAATAACAGGCCAGTTTGAGAGCTTTATGTTAAAACGCCAAAATACGATTGACGTCTGAACGTCACAAGATGCGCGTGATCAGTTCCCATCGGATCGAATAGACAGCTAACTAGCGCGACGTCTCAATCTTTAGCCTCGTAACTCGGCTGGAATAGCCGGAACATTACATTTGTTACCAAAAATACCATTATGATTACCATTTTATATGCTAGATGAGTGAGAGATGTTGATGAACTCAACGACCTCATGCTCCTTACGGAACCACTGGAATGGTAAACATTGCATAGATTTTTAATCCCATCCCAAAGGTAGTTCGTCTGACGCTTCGGAGCAAAGTTATTTAGCGTACCTGTCGAACAATATATTTCTTTTTTAATATGCCCTTTTTGCTGTGCTGCTCTGATCTTCAGTCGGTATTCAATTATTTCTCTCAAAAAGTACGAGACTTTTTCGATCGCACAAGGAGTTAGCTGCTCCTAATAATAGTTTTGTCTTTCCTATGTAGAACTACGTGAAGTTAGCTACCTTACGCACAGATTCGATTTGCTAAAATCGAAAATGTAGTTGATGCGTTGAAAATTTGAGGTTTCGCTGTCAGTAACCTTTACGGACGCAACCTGTAATCAACCTAATGCAATCAATGAAGGTAGGTAAACCTCGTTCAGGAAATGACAGCTGGCGCATCGAATCATTGTGATAGCCGGTAAAGTGTTATAATTCGTAGTTCACCGATGGAGTTGCTCACTATCAGTTTGGTTTTCCCGATCAGCTGTATCGGTCGTACGAAATATAATAGGATCTACGTTACAAAGTGATTTTCTCGCCGGCTAGCGCTACTGGTAGGAGAGGCATCGATATTGCACATGGTTTTTGTTCACAGCTTTAGGTGATGGCTACGTGGCACGGAACTCTGTGAAACTTCGGCTGTTCTCAAACGCATAGGCATATTTAATATGATAGTCATGGATTTCATATGCAATCTAGTCCAACTGCAGGTGCGTATACGAATCTATTCAGTATCCACAATTTCTAGCTCTTTATCAACACAACAATAACGCACAATTCGTGCGATACTCTATCACCATCATCCTCATGGCCGACCAACTTCGAGTCACGGCAAAACAGCGCACGACTATTAGCGGTGAACCACCAATATCAGGACCACAACGTAGCCCACATCCAGCTGCTGCTAAGACTTTCAGCCTTATTACAATGTGTCCTGAAAATGGCAACAGTGCTATGTGCTAAAAGAGGTTCCGCTCGTGTAACTGCTGAGCACATGAGCGTTTGGGCCGGCAAAATACAAAAAGTTCCAGTTACTTCAATTAATTTCGTGCAGGCAGGTTCGAGGGTGATCAGAAGGTTTGAATTAAGAAGATTATGCTAAATATTTGCCAAATTTATGAAATGACAGTATGTACACACATTTGAAAATTACTTTGAACAGCTACACGAATAAGTCACTGCAAATTTTTTGAGAACTGACAGTAGAAAAGTATGGATGAGACGTGACTCATTTCGATGTTCGTTGGAGTTCGGTGAACGACGTAGTTCATAGCGGAAGAATGCTCTAATCGCCAAAGGGCATATGGAAACGTTTAGCTCAAGAGGGTTGAACACGGTATGTGCAAGACGTAAGCTGACTTGCGATACGTTACGTACAAAAGTATAAGGATCGATAATATGCCGTACTAAATCATTCGTCTTTAAATTTGTGTTTTAGTCTAACCTCAAGGACAGACTGATCACGTTGTACTTGCCACTTTTGTCCAGACAAGCTTCTCTTAGCTCGTAACATTTTTTGAAAAAAAATCGAAGAGTCAGTACTGGCGTAAGTCGCTTGAATATAATCAGACAACGCGCAGATATATTTACAATGGCTGAACCTGTCGATAAACAACAAAGTAATTGCAACAACAATTATAAGCAAAAAGATAAAGCGTGCTTTAATTGTCATCGATACAACTATGAATTGAACGGTACACGTGATAGGCATATTGCAACTAGTTCGAAGTTGTCGCCATGAAAACATACGGCGGCGCTGGGGTTTGTCGCCATTCCGATAATACTGTCCACCTTTTTAATCTAATACGAGCACGACCAATGCTCTGTGCTACGTAAGCTATTGTCGCTGCGACTGCTGGGCTCGGCTGTGTCATCCAATTAGGAGTGGCGTTCTTTGTTCGTGCAGACGATGGACGTGGGTGTCATGCCAAGTGTGCCTTTGGTGCTGGCGAAGTTATCCTTATACAAACTGTGGTACATGATGCCTCGCAAGCCATATGCAAGTCCGTCCATCGCCTCTTGGGGCATAGGCAAAGAGAAGCAAGTCGCTTATGTATTTATAAGGGAAAGGGGCAGCGGAGGGGCGACGGAGCGGGCAAAATGTTTATCCTGTATCCTCACAAGCCCGAAACGGACCGCAACGGAGATGTTGAAGTAAACTAACAGTAAGTTTGAATGTCCTTGTGATGCTTCAATGATAACATATCTGCCTTCTGACCTTGGGGAAACGTAAGGTAACCTGCACGCAAAGCCGGACGTGGACATGCTTTGTTTCGTACTGAGCGACTGTAACGGACGTAAAACACAAAACATTTATTTATTAAGGGGTCTGAATACTGCGACGGTTGTATGTGGGTCATGTTCGCTTGGTAGGGATATTAATTGGGCTGAAAAATTAGTTTTAAACAACACAAGTGGTTACTCTTTACTGTTCAGAAATATGTGTTTGAATTCAAATAATCAAAAAAAGACCTGTGGTACGTTTAACCCATCCTACACTTACAGCATGATCTCTGCAAACCTTTGGTGAGTGTCAGAAATTTAGTAAGTATTAAAACCGATTCGTTCCAAGGAAACTGTAAGCTCGCAAGGCGAGAACTTCCCGTTCGGCCATCAAACAAAAGAAAAACACAAGCAATTTGAACTTTTATTAGCTTTCGCCCTCTTTTAGTCAACCGAGACCCATAGTAATATATCTAATACCACTGCCGTTACCGTTGGGTGTTATTTTCGTTTCATCTCTCCTATGCCGAGAGGCAAAGCTACCCGGTTAATTCCGTTTTAACGAAAAAAAAACTGTTTCTTATAACGAATGACATCAATTTGTCGTTTTGCTAGCACCGACAGCACAGGTCCTGATCACGGTTCTCTCTGTTGTCCTAATTTAAAGCAGGAAGCGAAAAGCTAAAATAGACAGCGGCCTAGAAACCTCCGGAGGCGACATAGCGCCAACAATGCCCGAGATATAACGACGAAGTGCAAAATCGTCGGACAGAGCAACCTGGGACGGAAGATAACAAAAAGCAATCGTTACAATGATGGCGACGCTGTTGCAACTCTCGTTATTAATGGTCAAATATACAAACAACGAGTTAGCAATGTGCGGCCCGCGCTAATAAGCGCAGATGCGTCTAAGCGATAATTCGATCTGTGGGGGATTCCATCCACCTCTCATCTAGCCAGATACATGATGCCTATCAAGGTGTATGTATTCCGTGACGTGATGCTAAGCAACGCTAATTTTATTCGAAGCCATTATGCAGTCATTTGCTCCGGCATGATCCAGGCTTCTGGCGTCTTTGGCTGCTTTCCATATTAGCAAGTAATTATGGTTGCAGTTTGGTCTGGCGCTATAAGTATCGTCAGGACGTGCCCACCTATATATGAAATTATTAACGATTCTATTTTGTTTTTGTGTGCTCTAGTTTTACGTACACATGTAGTAGTGTGTGAAAGAAGTGATTTTGAAATTTTTTTTGTAGTTCAAAGAATTTCAACTTGAATGTAGCTAAAAACATGTGACGAATGGGAATAAGACCAGTTCTCTCCCTGTGCGTTCATATTTAATAGGACTAACAAAAAGAAAAGTCTTGTTGAATTAAGTGCAATGACTGCAGTCCCTGGGAAATATTCTTGGTGAACGCGAATAATAATTACGGACCTATTTAGCTAACTTGGGAGTTCTAATCCCAAGTTAGTTCTGTAGTTATATAGCCCTTCGATGTCTCTGAAATAGCGTTTCATTTATGGTTGGAAGATATCAGCCCATAAGGAAACTCTTGATGAGTTGAACTTGTTTTTAAAGGCGCGCAGTCGCCATGTTTAAAAATAACCTTGGTAACCCTTTAATGTTATTCTCGAACCACAACCTCATCGTACTAAAGTCTAAAATGAAGCTAAATAAGAACGATATGCCTACATCTTGTTTTGTCTAGATTTGGCCATGAAACGCATCGTGAACTTTAATAAGAACAGTGAAATTCTTATATAGCTGATAACCGTGTGTTGTGCTCCCGAAATGATCCAAAATGCCCTGTCTGTAGATACGAAATAAAGCTAAGCGCCGTACCGCTCCAAGCTTACGATGTATTTCGCTTCCTGCATTAGCATGCTCCATGCGCGCTTCCGCAGGAGCAGCAGCAGGAGCCTTAAGGGACCCTGATCGGAATCCTACAGGAGAAAACGAAAAGACAAAGATTGCTAAGTTTCAATTCTCGAGCTCTTGTCGCTTCGCCCTTTCCCTCGGGTGCCACGGCCACCGTTGCGATTTTTATCCCACCGGCTTTGACCCGTCGTGGAATTGCGCAGCTCGAGTCCGTATCAGCTTCACTCGCGTGCATCGCACGACGCTTCCTCGGTAAACAAAAACGTCTTTGCCTTCTATGCAGGTCAGCCCTGAAGAGTAAAAGGGTCACCAAACAAACTGCGGCAAAACAATCACAATGAAGCTACACCACCATTGTCTCTGGCTGTTGCCCTAACGCTTCGCTAAGCTATGAAGTGAGTGTTCAATTTACTTTGCATATTTATGGTGATGAAGCCTTTTCGAATAATAGTACTTTGCAGTTTGCCATAGTCATAACGGCTGATCAAGCCATCTTTAGCCGGCCACATGGATCCAATGGTCGCCAACAATGCGTCTGAGTACCTGCTGTATACTCAGAATAATGATCACGCCGTGATACGTCTGACAAAAGCTCGCAAAAAAGTGTATCCCAGATTAAATATTCCACATACACAGCCTTACTACCTGCGCATAATTCATTCTGCAGAGCTAAAAAGCTACCTTTCTTACTATCAGCCTGTTCTTGACCCTAACTCGGTGTCATAATGTCGAACACGCATTACTAAAACAGAGGTTCTATGAAACAAGAAGAACAAAGCAAGCCAATCGGATATTACACCCTAGTCATCACAGTACGTAAATGAATAAAAATCGAATAATGACCGTGAGTTATGAAGAAGCTTTGTAGAAAGTATAGCGTTGTAGTATTTTAGCGACCTGCAAATTTTACTAGAGTATTTTCTTTATGTTTGGGTATTATATAGCATATATCTAACTATAGATCTTATTTTTTTAATCAGAATCGAAAGATCATCTTAAAAGTTGTTCATTATCTCCTTACTGACCAAACCCTTTACTGACTTTTACCGTTTTGTTACTTTTCCTTAATCTAATCACTACCTTTGTTCGAACAAATGGTTCGACAGTTCATACATACATAAGCATCGATCCACTTTCACCAAAAGCGTTTTATCCTTTGCGTCGAAAACAATCCTTCCTTACGCTCAGCTCAGAGTATCTTTCCTCAGTTGATTCGATGCTGCGCAAAGGCTCTAAAAATTGGTAGCATGCGACGAAGAGCTCAAAGTGGAAAGGTTTTCATTTCTACTGAGGCCCCTGTTCCCCGGTCGAGGAGTTGTTCCTGAATTCTCTTTGAGAGCTCGGCGAATTGTAGCTCCAGTCTCTACCCTCCGTTCCTTGTGTCTTCCTACTAATTTGTATGCACCGCGCGTCACCCGATTCTCCATCGGGATCTGCGCTTTTCAATGTCCCCGCTGGACAACTTTGTCTCCTCACAACATGGCACCTTGATTTTTCATGTCACACCTTGCGTCGATTGTCTTTTTTCGAAGGTTTTTCTTGGCTTTTTCGGCCAATCCTTTTTTCTGCCAGTGGAATGACTGGTGTTATTCATACTGGCGGCTCTAAATAGCCGAGCTTGTAGCCGTCACAAGATGGCAATCGGGATGTTAAAGCTAACGAAGCAGTAAGAAAAGCCTGCCAACCTGAATATTCCAGGATAACTGGTTATAATCCTATGAGTGGTGAACATCTGTCCAACAATTCTGGGGACACTATTATTTTGTAACTGCGTACCAATTACTTCTATAGAAATTTGACCTTATATTAAGATTCATGTTAAAATTCGGAAATTTTTATTTTTTTCGAAACGTACGTTATTTGCAGAATTTTTTGTCATTGTTTATCTCCGTCAGAGCAATCCACGAGAATTGCACAGATGTAAGTTTCCTTATAAAAATCAATGCTTGCGTACAGCCCTGTCAATGAGTTTCTTTTGGGAGGCAAAAATGACTCATGCATAAAACTCGCAAAACGTTCTTATTATAAATTCACATTAAATCTTTTACACGAAAACTCATACACGTAAGTTGAAGTGTTTTCCTGCGCAATCTTGGTGGACAACATGTTTGTTTTCTAGGATACGTAATACACGCCTAGGTTCGTTTCCGTCTAGAAGCCAGCCACCTGTTGTATTGTAACCTAACGGCGATTCCGGACGTAAAACTCGAAATGCTCAGAAATTGAGTGGTCATATTGACAGACTGTTTTTATCAATGAACCAGCACTTATTATTGATTCAGTTGTTCGTTTAAAGGAAAGTAATACCAGATTTTTATATGTCTACGAGAACATTAAATCGTGTTATTTTCACAGCCCTGTGGCTTCAACATTTACGTTTCATAAGGTTTGTCCAGTAAAGAAAATAATGGTTGATGTATATGCTATGCGGAACCCTACAGTTTACACCTTAAAGTTACAATTTAGATCTTGGTTAATTTGCTTTCATAAAATTATAGCTCAGACCTGCTACTTCTGCAGTATTTAAAAGTGTATGTCACACCCAAACGTGAACGCAGTTGAATTATCTAAGAATATTTGGATAAGCTGTCTGGCGTAACATCTCAACAAGCTATAACATTTTATGACACAGCCCCCTGTATCCTTAAACGAGTGATATCTTGAATCCCATCGAAAACATTTGTCGAAGAAAGAATTTAGAATCGGAATGTAACAGGTATCACATTTGAACATATTTTCCGACGGGGCGACAGCCACCTACAGTGGGGCACACGCTGACCGTATTTCAGAGTGGGCCAGGCATATAGCTGAGTTGAACACCGCCTTATTCTGAAAAACAAACCGCTCGTAAAACACCAGATCTGGTAAAGAAACGGTGTGCTG
Organism: Varroa destructor; assembly: GCF_002443255.2. Lineage (NCBI taxonomy): Eukaryota > Metazoa > Arthropoda > Arachnida > Mesostigmata > Varroidae > Varroa > Varroa destructor. The sequence continues at coordinate 20,032,983 of NW_019211456.1, forward strand.
AGGTGGTGAGAAAATGGGGAGTAGCTGATTGGATAATGTATTCACTCATTTCAGTAGCAATAGCAGCAGAAAAGGTAGGGGGCCATTGTTCTCGCTCCACCAAACCATCGCTACCCCCGTCGGAAGCAGACGAACAGCCAGACAGCCAAACACCTGATCCCCGACGAACGTCACGATCGTAGAGATCATAGGACTCGTATAGAGGATTGGGGAGAAACAGGACGAGTACAGGTGGAGTGAACTTACGAAGAAAAGACAACGGCAGCGTATTTGAGAACGGTGCAGCGACATTCAACGACGGAAGTAATCAATATGAAATATATCATTTGAGGTACATATGGATTCAACTGATAGGTAAAAACTGTGCGCGTTGAATGCACACAGATGGACAGATTAGCCTTAGGTTGGCCAACAAATGCATTATTTATGGCCGATCCCTTCTTGAAGGAACTTTTGTCAACCTTCTATTTATGAAATTCAGCTTGAGTTGGAAAATTGGTCGGTGATTAGGTAAATCTGGCTAGGTTTCGTGTATTGGGTTTACCAGTCTTTTCTACCCTGTAGGTATATATAATTGAATCCAATGCTGAATTTTAAAGTAGGTTTTAAGACTTATTTTTTCAAATTACTATACTTGATGGGCGTAGAGGAGTCAAAAAATGCTTGTTAAAAAAAGATGGTAGATTTATGGAAGGACATTATTAGCAGACGCGTCTTCGATTGCTTGGAGCCTCATCTAATGCATCCAGCCAATTTTCGCATCTGTTGAATGCCTGAGACATAAGCATTATAATAAACCGAGAAGGAAATAAAAGAGTACTACATAACTGCGCTGAATTTAGTTGTTACTCTAACATTTTATGCGATTCATTGTAAAACGAAAGAACATTACCGATATTTTGATTTTCGCCTTAATGCCCAAATTTTTTGTCATTATCAAAATGTTATTACTCCTCCCGACATAACGGAGCCTCTTTTAGGTATAGGACTGAAACAGGGAGCAAGGATAATCATGATGACTGATCATAATGGAGAGACAACTTGTTAGATATTTTGAAAATCTTAGATAACGTTGCTGACAACTTATCTGCCTCGAAAGGCAAATCCATTTCACACTGCCACGACCGGAATTTGAACTATGTACATAGTAAACGTGCTAGCTATTCAGCTAGAGAGATGAGATCTAGGCACACGTCTAATCGGCTTCAGCAGGTCTTCTCCTATCAAGCTCTGAATCATTCAGTTACTACCTTCTGCGGAATGAGGTAGCAGGTCCCTTTAGATAGCACCTCTGTCTCCAGCATGTCTTTAGTCTGTTGCTCATTTTCACAGTTTATCTATCATTATCAACAACACAAAAAACTGTCATCAATTATCTTTTTCTCTGCGTCGTTCCACTATTTCCATAGCTATAGCAAGAAGTCTGAGTTTACGGCATGTTCCTCGCAGCCCATTTCTCCTGACGCGTAGCCGACATGACGCTGAACAGGATCGATTTTAGGGTTGCCTAGAACCGAGCGTTCGCGCCAAAGAAATTCACGCCTCTCCTCTATTTGAGGAAGCCAGCGGCAACGACGGCTGCAGCGGCAGATGAGGAAATATGCAAATTTCAACAAGTTGGTTGGCCTTTTTTCAGACTTACCCAGGACCGCTTTCGGCACCTCAGACGAATACGTGACCCCTATCCATGCGCCACCACAAAAGCAAACTTAAATTTTCTTTCTACCATTATGCTACAACAGTAGCAGAATAAAGGTATATCTGTCTATCTTGTTGGAACTTCGTTTCCTATGACTATAGGCCTTCCCTTTAAACTATCTGGGTCTACGCTCGGCGTACTGATACATCAGACCCAACAACAGGCACATCAGTATTATCATTTAGGTACCGGGTTGGATAACGTAAAGTGGTGGCATCTTGTTGGACTTGTTAGTGTTTGCTGTCCATTATTGAGTCATGTGAACGTTACTCCAGTTCAGCTTGTTACGATTATTGTTCAGTTGACAAATCTACAGAAACTATTACGACATCGGTCTGATAATAATATAGGAACTTATTACGCTTAAATTTTTACGATTAAATGCTTTATTGAGTGATTTTTTTAGACTTTCTCTATTGTGACGTTTCATGCACATTTAATACGTACTTGGAACAGCTACGGTACATCAAGTGTAATTCATAAATGTAAATAAAAATTTAAATAATAAATACCTGGACATATCTACTTTCGCATCTGGTCACTTCCCTTTGATGCTAAATCTAGTAACTTTCTCTTATATTTTGTCTTGACAGTTTTTTCTATTCTCATGTTCTTTGTATTGACTAGTCGTGGGGGCCCATGCCCAAGGAGCGTATAAAATATCGATATTAACCCACACGTGTGGGTGGAATCCCTGTCAGTCAGATCTATGTGTTTCCAGAAATAGTATACTATTGAGTGCCTTTCTTTTTTGTAGTAAGATACTGTATGCCCACGAAACCGAGATTGCTTCAGAATTAACTGATGACAGCCGTGAAGGAGAGATAGCGACAAAAGCCGCGGTGGTGGCCAGTTGCCAAAATCTAACGCTTAACGGTGCTTATTAATGTGTGAGGTAAGATATGAAGGGGTATCAATTCAATGATGGCATATGCTTGTAGAGCTAATCAATATCTGCTGGACGAGGTTTTGCTCTGACATAGAAGTGATCATAACGTCCGCTTATTTACTAGCGCTCCGAAATAGGGGCCTGTTTCAACATTGGCAGGGTGGCTGCCGCTAGTAGAATCAACTTTGTTAGCTTTTTCATTATATTGCTCATGTTACTCACCGTCTAACTTTCACATAACATATTTCATTACGAGTTGAACAAAGAACAGGGCTCAGAGAGCGTGTTACGTAAGTATACATAACTGTGGTACGGAAGTTCACGCGAGGGGATGTCGGAGAAATACGCTGTGTTTAACGGCATCGGGAAAGAAATATGTTGTACAGACCGATATACATCTAACTAATGTTTATTAACTAATGTAATGACCAACACTAATGTTTCTATACTGACTTCATTAGAAAAGAAACGCGTAATAAGAGTTCTAGCAGAAAAAAAACACTGCCGTAAGGAGTCACACGGTTTCGTAAATTGAACATAGATGGTCGTAGTTTGAAACTAATATTTACAAGAAAGATATTTTCTCTGAAGTCTTGCTACATGATAACAAACGCGCATTTGCAAAGCTAAGGCACTATTTTTTATTCCTGCCATCCGTTAGCCGCCAGCCGATATGTCCAGACATAAGTTCTGCTAAAGTACTATAACCAATTTATGTATTTCAAAGAACTTGTGCAGAAAATACTTTGAAAAAGTGTCATTTTAAATTGCATTAGCGACACAGAAGTAACGACTCCACTTCCCGACCTCCTGGATTAAAAAAAAAAAACCCCACACACTGTAACAAGAAGATCCAACATGAAGCTGGTTGCGGTTAGAAGCAAACTGAATTATTATTGTTGTGTATAGGCTACTTCTGACCACACGGCATGGAGCCTATAGATTGGTTTATAAATTTATAATTGAAATCATACCTTCATTTCTGTCTTTCAAAATGTACTCTTTTTCGCAATTTATAACAATTAAATAGTGTTGCCTCGATGAACAGACAAACCCCTTCTCGCAATGTTGAAGCCAAATTAATGTCTGTTTTCAAAGCAGTGCTCTTCCTATTACATCAGTGAAATCTCTACAGGTTCTATAAACTATTCCATTGAAAGTTGCCATCTGTTCAACATACTCAATAGCTATTGTCTAAAAGTTGGTAAAGGTTGAAATATAGAGCGTTTTTTAGTCTTAGAAAAGGCCACCTGACAATATATTTAAGAATCATTCGTCGAGTTCTGTTCTTTTTTTTTTTTTCTTTTTCTGATCTACTTCAATTTGCATTCGTTTTTGCAGGAGACGAACTAAAACATTTCTATGGTTCTTTTGATAACGAACGGATTATCGATAACGAAGCAGGTAGCCGATTCATTTATAATTCTATATTTGTATTGTTGTTTAGTGTACCAAAACTACTTGTCCGGCCAGGCCTAATCTAACAACGTTGGCGCTGCTAAATATCTTCAATGAGTGATACATTGTCACCAATTCAAAGTATGAATTTGGATTAGCTGCAGAACCCTGTTTTGGTCCGGATCATACGGTAAATTCATTTCGAGAACGATCGTTCGATTCAAACACTCATTGCTAGAAACGCTGTTTCCTAATACTTGGCTCAAGCTCTTGTCTACTTGGTTAAGGGAATGAATTTCACAAATCCCAAATTACCAACTTTGTAACTACAACTATAGTAGTTCCCCTGACATCTCGTCGTGCTCTGTATTTTTGGTTTTTTTTTACACTGACTATCACTACTTAAAGGAAATTTATCAGATGCTCCACCACCCTGAAATTGTATTTTCCTGTTTTTTTTTTTTTTTTTTTTTATATATATAACAACGTGATCTCTGTATGTATAATCGTTCATTATTTCTGGCTATTTTTCCTTACGTATCCTGCCACAGACTTTTTTTTTGCCTGAATCATGAAATGATAAAGTGACACATTAAAGATAGCTTCATCATCTTCTGTTCACCATTTCTATTAACAACCAATAAATATCTACAAAGAGTTATTTGTTATTGTTATAAAATGAAACTTTGCAGCGTATATGACCACATTAGTTCTGATTACGAACTTGATCGACCTATAGCGCATCTCTTCTATCGATTGTACGTATCTATCTGTAATTGTTCCTGTTTTTGCCGGCAAACAATTAAAATGCTTCTCGATAGGCAGGCAACCATCAGTCAGTACTATTGCGAAGCAGTGACTCATTTCTACCGAAATAGCCACTCGCGTTTCTGTTGTCGTTTATTCTGCGCATCGAATTATTACAGTTCTGCGATAAACACTGGCTTTTCCGTCACTGCGTGCGGTACTATCGCCGCGGTTCTTTTTGCTGCTGTTGGGCAATGAAACCACTTTTTAGTTCTGTCTTCTTCTGTTGTTTACTGCAGCCACCACAGCCCTCGCCGCTCCAGCGTTGTCCGCTTGCCCGCCAGTTTAACTTAGCAACGTCATGCACCGTGTCGCCTGTGTGGACGGTATAAGGTGTTGATGGGCCTTCCCTGTCGATCGCTGACGGCAGCCTGCTAGCGGCAAGAGCGAACAATTTGCAGAGACTGTCAAGCCAACAATGCCATTGCCTAATAGGAGCTGCAGCTGCGCTAACAAATAGCTATACAAACGGACGAACAGGCAGGCAGACAGACAAGCAGTTCCACGTACGCTGAGCTGTCGCAAGAGTACAATTAGTGTCGCTGCTAGGCTCGCACTATCATTGACTTAGCTAAGCTTTCTTCGTTTTTCTTTTTTTTCGGCATATTCATACGCTTCCGTCTCGCTACAGCCAGACCCTGTTCAAGCATTGCTCATGGCGCTTAGACGTTGACACAATCATCATCATCGTCGGGACGGATGGCCGCACCGCAACGATCGAACATCTACGAAACGCATAGCGTCAGTGGAGCGGTGGGCTGTAGCGGTTGACGCTAGTGGCATCTGCTGGAGTGAGTGGGTTTGTTGTTATAGACGTGTTGAGGGGTCGTGTACGAGCGGATGTGTTGAACCATGCGCGTTTAAATGTTTCCGAGTGATATTAGAGTACTATACTAATGTGCTAAGTTGGTATTGTGAGAAATCGTGCGGCTAAAGTAGCAACAGTTCAAAAACGAACGAAGCAACGTTTTCTTGCGTGATCGCCGAGCTCGACGCTAAGGGATAAACACAGGAGAAACAACATTGTCTAAAATAACACTAATCAGCTATAGAAGAGAAGGCTAAATTGGCGGAACAGGTAGCATCTGCAGTAGTAAATGAGTGTCAGTGTCGGCCATGAAAGGGAAATAAAAAATATACGCTGTCTGAGCTCAATGTTCACTGATCGTTTGGAACGTAATGGTGTTTATATATTCAATCAACAGCAGTATATCCATAGAGATTTCGTTTTGGCAACTACCTGACCCAGCCCGATCCAGTTAAGCCCCGGCTGACCGAATAATCCAGCGAATGGATCAACGTCATTGTCATTTTAGTCCTTGACAGATCCACCAGCAGAAGTCGTGGTTTTCGTACTGATTGGGAATCAAACTCGATCTGGTTGTACAAGTCGTGGACAACGAGTAGCCAGACCTAGTGAGTTATCAAGTACGCAGGCAACGACGATGTCCAAGTTTTTGACGTAAAATGAGAAATGAGTAGGAGGAGCTAGCTTTGCTAAGCCATGTTACTCTGGAGTCTCGCGGATCATTATGGTCAATTTATTTAGTCCGGCGACAAAGCTTTCTGGCGAAAAGCCCTATCGGTCTACCCGCCTCAGATGCAGGACCTACTGAACATCTTAAGCGGCAATAACTAAATGAGCAAAGACGCTGTTTAATGGCTGAGAGAACACCGTCGCTCACTTCGCATGTATATTTGTGTCTGCGAGTGCGTATTCGTACATTCATACTGGTACTAGTAAGCGTATGATTGACTCGCTTCGTGTCAATCGAGGTAATAGCAGCGCTCCGTGAGCACACAGAATACAGGAATAGCGACAGCTCCCATTGAGAAAGTCGTAGTCGTGGCGAACCATTTAAGAAATCAGTAACGACAATTGCCATAGCAGTAATGATAGCAAGAAACCAGCTGGACAGATTGGAGAAGCAATGTAACTAAAGAGCGTGCGCGATTACGGCCACCCAACCATTAGTGTCAGTGTTTGTATCGTTACATGACCGGCTGCTTGGTCTTCTCTTTCTCGATGCCTCGCATGACAAATGTGGCAACAGCGTTCGCATGAAACCCATTCAATTGATTGCCCATAGCTGCCTGCCTACCTGCCTGCTTCCAACACGACAGCCTGCCACGACTGGTTGTGCCTATACGAATGCGTTGCTAACGGCTTAAGAGTCTCTGTGTGTATATGTGACTGCTCCCATAGAATGTAGGGGAAAAAAGCCTGCGACGCTTCTCAAGCATGCTACCCATCTATCTGCTCTAGCTGTCGAAGCTGGTCGACTCGCAGCCGAGACTAGGCTTCTCCGCCTTTTTCTAGCGGGCTAGTGACCCGGTACTATATGCAAGCTGGTCAGACCAACTGCTGCAGCAACTTTAACCGGCAACAGGCCTGATTCGAACAGCCCAGGTTTAGGGTTTACAGGTTCAGTTGCTTGCGACTGGCAACAAAGCGCAGCTCGTCGTTTAGCTTTGGAGTACAGCCACCTCCCGCCCGAAACGTCCTATAATACCTTCTTCTTCGAAAAGAGGTGTGCCTGCTTCGCCATCAACCAAGCCGGGACGAGGTAAGCAAAAAGCAAACGGCAAATTCGTCCCACGACGAGCAGACGGCCTTTTTCGGTGGCACCGGTTGTACCTAGCCATTGCCTACTGACCCTACAGAGCGGTCGTGCGCTGGCAAATATCTGAGCAAGAAGAGACCGACATCGGCACTGAAAAAGGGTCCAAGTGCTTCCGTCAAATTTCCTTACGTTTTTCGATCGACGGAATTGATCTCAAGATCTTGAGCGAAATCGTTGTTGGACTCTACTGAAGCAAAGCTTTGTGTGGATACCACTTAGCTGTGGTTATACCGTAACTCGTTTCAACGTGCATACTTCCATGTTGTTTGATATACACTACATTTAACTCGCTGTGGATTTTGTGCATCGTCTTGGATTGATTAAGTCGTGACTGACTTGAATCTCAGCAAAGTAGAGGATTGATCACAATGCAGACTCGTTCCCAAGTTACCACGACCACAACGGTCACTGGAACTACCTCAAACGGGTACCTTAGCCTCAACACTGGCTATCTTCGTACCATAAACGGGTGGCTTAAGGTTGCTCAGATAGTAAGATATCAGTTATTATCATTACATCTATAAGTAAAATCGATTTTAATCATTGCTTTGACACCGCGCATTATATGCAAATGAAAAACCAAAATTGCCTATGCCTACACGGACCGCAGGTCTTAGCCTAACCTTGTAACTGTTGCGATGCTTAGTTTGCCCTCGAAACAATAGATGAATAAGCACATTTGTCTAGATGCCCTTTCAAGCATTATGCATATATCGACTGTGTTGTGTATTATTTCAGATATATGTATGCATTTTTTAAAGCACATATACGCACCCGACCGTGACATACAAAATCCTGCTGCCTTGCTCAATTCTCATTAAGACATTTATGAAGTTTTCGACCATTGCAGCGTGTCATTATGAAGTTTACCGAAAATCCCTGTCGCCGGTTGTATGACTATCACTGGCGTAGTTTCAGCATCGTTTTCTCAATTCGCAGCGGCGCATTCTTTCGCCCCTTGACATTTGACGTGAACCGTGCTCACTGCTACTTGTGTTGCCTAGAACGTAGATGTTTACAGTGGCAAACTATAATATCCAGCGACATATTCGATTTAGCCATTTCTAGTATTCAGAAGGAACCCACACGCTGGTAAAAGAGTGAGTGAAATAAATGAAAACGAAAGGCTAAAGTCGTATACAGGTCCCAGTTAACATTCAACTGACGCATGCGCACAAAAGCAATATTTTGTTCTCCGATCTGTAGCTATCATTGATATGTCAACTCTGAGGTTTCTTCCTACCAGCGTACATTAAACTATGATCTTTATTTCAATGTTTACCACCTCAGCTTGTGCAGTATATATGTATTCAGAGGCGTAGTATCAGCCCTAAACTATCGTCCGATTTAGATAGTTCGAATCTATTTTGTTTGAAACAATCTGAAATGATCCGCTGAGCACAGTGTCCTTGCCAGGACCGTTTTAGTTTGGCCAAAAAATAAATCAATTATTGGCATATTCCTAGTCACTTTCAGAAACTATTTTAATCCTCTTAATTGAACGTGAGAGGCAGTAGCGCGGCAGAGTGTTAAAGCTGCAACCAACTGACCTCAACTCTTGGTAACAAATCGCCGTTGATTTACCCTAACGACTTATGGGCTCATGATGACCCACAGAGTGGAATCGATATGCCTTGCTGGAATAGTTTACTAAGAAACATATAGAAATCGTTAAAGTGCATTTCTACCATGATTCATTTGTAGGCAATATGACCTTTGAAATTCAGGCCTTCCCTAATACACCATTCGAGATCATTTTCATACCTTTAATACTCTCACTTATTGTCTATCTTGAAGTACTAACTAAAGACGCGAGTAAAAGCTGTGGTCCACTCTTCTGAGATGATGTTACCTGTTCTAATCTACAGTAGCTGTGCTTCGTATCTTGGTGTGCCATACTCGTCGTCTACCGAAAAGTCATACTTCTGGCAAATCGAATAGTTTTTTGACCGCCTAGTAGACGCTATGTAAAATTTTAAATTGCGCCATATTCAATTTATTTAATGGTATTTTGAGTGGACAGTTTTACATAACGAAAGTCCTCGTAAAATAATAAAATATTAGAGGTTTTGAGGCGGTTAAAGGACAGGTGTTTACCTGTCTCACTTGAAATGAATTGCTACTTCGCATCTTGGTCCCTCGTCACAGCATGTTATGTTTTTTAGCATTTTTCTTTAAGTTCTCATAATTTTCTGCCAAATGGGAAAAGCGACCTATATATAGAAACATACGGTAGCTTTCCCCATTTGATAAAATCTGTATTGTGAGTATATTTAATTAGTCACGAAGCAAGAACTGATCCGATGGTGTTTGCTCGCGCCGTCGCATTACCTAAACGGCGAGATTGATTACTAAATCAAATTTTCAATTATAGCATTGCTTTTTCAGTTTCATTCAAAGGGGAATGGTCGAACAGCTTCCTGCATTACGATAACTTACTATTTATTAGATAATAGTTTTAATGCAGATATTCGTCACTTCCTGTTAAAGTATTTAATAGTTTTTCATCGTGCATTCTATGTTTTGCTTACATAGATACAGGCATAATCCTATTCAGGGCTTCCATGTAAAGATACGTTATTTTAACAGCGGGCGTTGCTCTGTAAGTCAATACAGAATCGAAACATAGGGAGTCTCGACTAAGTTACCCTACTGTATTTCAAAGCGCTGCAAGCGTCGTTTACTTAAACAGCTAATACGCATCTTTGATAAGAGGTCTCGCAATGGTACTTAGAACCAAATCGTCGAAATTCTATAAAAACTCTTATCTCGCAAAAAAGAATAAACATCCCTGGCTAAAAGCAGCGGAAAAGGTTCACAGGTAGGCGTCATACACATAGGCGTCATGTTCTAATAGAAATTAGTTATGAAAATCACTGGCTCCCCTATCTAAGGTTATCATTGCTTGTAACTGAAACTTCCCCCAACTCTAACTACGGCATAACCTTTTCCTATACAACCCATCTTGTTTGAGATCTGTGCTTAAAATGCCTCATACGATAAATAGTTGCGCAAAATACTCTAGTAAAATTCCAGTCGAGCCGAAATGCTACGTAATAGAATAATTATTGGATCTACTAGACCATATTTTTCCTAGATTGTATATATTAAATTTCTCCAGATCCCTTGTTTATGCGTCTGCGCGGCGGCAACACTCAAGGCTAGCGATATCAGCTGCAACGATAAGCACTTAGAGAAAAGGCCACAGGTGGTTTATGTATCAGGCTTTAGCGTCGATTGTCGTGTCCTTTCGTGATTCGAAAGGAATTAGTATTACCACTATATTGTATTACTCTAAAAAGCGTTAAACTATCATAGGTCTTGCAGGTACTTCCAGTAAAAATACAACTTTTCCGTCTTTCATTCCAAACGACTATTTTAAGCTTCCAACAAACATAAAAATGGTACTTTAAATTTTTTTCATACAGCGAATATCTGTTTTCATCCGGTTAACTCGATAGTGTTTCAAACCAGATACATTCGTGCGCGTGCCATAAGTTAGCACGCACCTAACAACACACCACAGCTGATTCAAATCGCTAAGATGCGTCACTTAACCGTTACGCAAATATCATGAGATCAAAAAGATCCTATTTTCACTTTGATAAGCATCTTTATCATCAATTTCTATCACCTATAGGAAAGTATGTAATATAATGGCTTTTGCGTCTCCGCGCAGAGTTCGGCTTTAGGTTAGCCTGCGCGCGGGTTTTTTAATGACATAATTAGAAAGGATTAGCAGTACAGGGTAATTCTTGATAAGTAAATAGTATAATCCGCTCTACCGCATCTGCCGACAACGCTTAACGGTAGGTAATGCAATGTTCGCTAGTACACAACTAGTTTTATTTTTTGTTCCTGTCCATTTTCCAAATCGGCGGCAAATGTATCATCTTTCGATGCAATTAGTATATATAAGCTGTAAGTAGACAGATTACGCTATAGAGATCATCTTAATCGTATAGAAAAAATCACGAGTTTCCAATACCAGGATATTATTTTGATTTATATATGTACATATACATAAAAATCGTCGTTTGATCTAGTCGTTTTTCAGAACACGAATATACTATGACGGCAAACTTTACTTCCGTTATAAGGTGCTGAAGGTACATTTTTACCGGTACGGTTAGGATTTCATTAGTAAGATGGTCTCACTAAAGTCTTTATAGCAGTATATTGTCTTGCCATCCTCAGCAGTCATCTACTCCATGTACGACTATAAGATATACGAGACAGCTGAAAATAACTATTTTCCCAAGATACGCGCATATTGTTATTTGATCAAAAGCCAAAAGTATTTCGCCGTTCAATATTCATCCATTTATTTCAAAAGTTCGCTACTCATATAGTGTATTCTATATATGCTGGCAATTGTTTCGTTATAGGGCACCGGCCTAATTGTCCTTCTATTGTTAGTGTTCTGGAAGTATACGTGCAGTGTTTCCTGGGGGCATTTTTTACAGCTAACCTCGTTCTGCTTCTTTACGATTACGGCTCTTATGCTCTTCTCGTGTGTGGCATCGTTGTCCGGCATGACACTGCTTACAACTCTCTTCGTAAGTTCGACAATTACACATATGCTATTGGCAAAAAAATATGTTTACTGAGTGACAATACTCGATGAATTAATAATGATGGGTGAATCTCTGGAGTGCTACGACCCCAAATATCAATTGAACATACGAGATATGTAATGCTAATTGACTTTATATCTATGGCATGAAAAAGGAAAGCAAAATCTATATCTGAAAATCTCAATGTGTGCACGTGCGTACCGAGTGCACTTACTTGTTACCCTCGCGATCTAGAGACTTTTCGAAATTACTTTGCGAAAAAAATGGATCATTCTTACCACACACTTGGTAGGACGATATGCCAAGGGCGATAAGGCCTACTCTGTACCTACGAATCGGAATGAGATCACGCAACTAATTTAGCTTGACCGTTTCGCGCGCCTTTAATTTCGATTTACAGTACCTGAACTATCATATTCTCGGCTTCACCTACTATCTGTGTGGAGCACTAGCCGTAGTTATTCAAGCTCCTAGCAATCAGGATGCCGGCCTTGGTATCGCCGCTGGTGTAAGTAAATTTTTAGGAACCGTAAACAATAAGAAAATCCTCTCTTGAATGACCTCAAGTTTACAAACGATTTTATTAAGCTAGGTACAAAATAGAGTTGTATGCCATCGGGGTTTCCTGTTCTTGAAATAGAACGTAGACACGTAGTCTCGTCCATCAAATCTATTTGCTGCTTCTGTTCGTATGCAAGCAAATACAGTCAATTATGATAATTCGATGTAGGAGCTTTCTCTCCGACTCAGATAGCGTAACATTTTTGGGCTATATGATGCAAATCCTTAGAACCCATGTTATTGCCTAAGCTTGGGCGCCAGATCAAAGACGCAGCTTCGCTATACCATTATTCTGTATCAGACGTACCGAATACTGACATGCTGGCAAGTATTACTCTACGGATTCTGTTTTTTATGGCATCTCATTGCAGGTATTGGGTCTTCTGAATGCGTCATTTTATGGAATTGATGCTTTGTTCGCATTTAAGGGACGTCTGAATTAAGCCATCGCCGACTTCTCACTCATACTTCATCTCCTCCTATCGACATCAATTAGACGTAAAGCCCACCGGAATAACGGGTAAACGACGAGGGCCATACTTCGTTCCAGAGCCATACTCAAACACCTTCCGTATTCATCCGCAGAGGAACACCTCCTTGTATACTACCCACCCACGTGATCTAGCAATGTTTGTTTTTGGGGAGGTGATGATTAAAAGAGCTGACGGGTTCGCTGTAGGTCACAAGTGATTTGACTTTCTGAAAAATAAGTCGACTGAGCTTTAAAAAGGTACCGAAAATCTTGATGAAAAAGGTCAAACCTGCACCGTAGTGTTAATGCAGTCCGAATGCAGTGTATGAGTCTATTTTCATATGGATTGAGGCATGGCCACTGTTTCCCTCGTATGTCAAACAAGGGCTTTTGGACAAGTTGTGACCAGCCGATCACATGGCACTGACTATCCATAAGAAAACAAATTGCATTTACCCCGGTCAATCAGGAAATTTTCAATAGTGTTCCGTCGACATCAGGATGGATAATGAACTAATTGTATGGGGAGCAACGGTATATAAATAGAAGATCTATCAAATCATGCTATAATTTAAATAGGTAGTCTGATGTGCGCGTGCTCAATTTTTTTGATTGCAGTAAATTGATATTGGTAACGACAATGATACCGATTAGCTTTGAACTTTCGCTAAAGCTCGGACTACAGAACATTTAAAAAAATTCCGTTTTGTTTGTGATGAAATTTCCGATTCATATTACATAAACTTTTCAAAGGCCTTACATAAAACCCTCCCATGATTGGTACAACTTGTAAAATGGCTTTAGGATTACTGCAGAGGACTATAATGGCTACAACGTATAAGTCACTGCGACTGAATGGGTTGAGCAATTGAATCTATCGGAAGCGTACTCGAGGTACTTTTTTCCTATTGGGATGAAATTCTGCGTTAAATTTTAATTGAGCACCCTATCTGTAAATAGTTGGAATGACCTGAAACGCCTGTATTTCGGTTATGTACTGCACTTCTGGAGTAGAAACAAACAACGAATAAAGACAATAGTATACTTAATATATCCTTAATAACAAGGTACTTACAGTAGAGTTTTTTGAAGGAAATCTATTAATTAAACTGAATTTATCCGTGCGTAGAATATTTAAACTACTCGTTGATATACAAATGCATTCAATAGTCAATGTGCTTCAGGTGCTATTAAAAAAAATTGTACAGGTCGATCAGAAAGGTAACACCTTGTCTCTTTTGTGACGCTTGGAAATGTTTATGCCAGTAAAAAAAGGTTAGCGTACAACCTAAACCTTAATGCACTAAGATGAGTAGGCTGTTATGAGTGCCTTTAGTAAATGAAAGCATTTGCATAATTGAATATATTTAACTTCATTAAAATTGTTTTCGCATTAAACATTTGATTTCTAAAATGGCAGATAGGATCAAATTGTAACTTCGTTGAGGACATGAGGCTAGTTACGCATCATGTAATATTTTTATAACGGACATGCACGTTGAACGATGAAAAGAAAAGTTGAAGTGATGACAAAGCAGACCAGAAAACGCTACTGCCAAATTTTTGAATAAAAATTGAATTTAGTATTATTTTTATGCCGTTGTATGGTATCGATGTTAGAAGTGCCCTTATAAAGGCGCCTTATACCTGTAGCGCCATCTTGACTTGATTTCATGTTTTCACAATACATTGGTGTATAACGTAGCTCCGTATTTCCTGTTTGAAATCTTCAAAAGGCCGTGAAATCTTCGTCCCGTTTTTTGCATTATGGAAGAAAAATCGCCTGGATGAATTAACTCATAGCTGGCGTATTCCATACGACTTTTATAAATATTGAATCTCTTTATTATAAAAGGTGATTTCATATATTTCTAATTTTCTCTAGTCAACTCCTTAGGGCAGTTTTAAAAATCTCTAAAATGAACAAGCCACTAAAAAAATATTCCAGTTCTAAATACACAAATATTACATTTTAACAAGTATTATAAAAACCAGGCCAATAACAGTGATTAAACAACAGGATTCTCAGTGACTTATTTTGCCTGCAGTGATGCTACAAGCCAACAGACCCATATTGAAGTGCTTCATACATTTACAATAGTTTGTGTTTTGGAAGTCTGTCGACAATTCAAATCAGACTTCATTGTTGCTCATCGCCAGTCGTTTCTGTAAACCTGCGTTCAGGCTACTGTGGCTTGATTTTACTGTGGAAGCAGACAATTAATTCAGTTTAAAAGAAGACATCTTAAAAACGAAAATGGGAACGAGTATTGAACAAGGTAAAATAACAAATAAAGTCTATGTAATAAGAAGGCTGCGCTTATACGTACAATAAAGCTTTCGTGTTCCGAAGTCTTTCGATCTGTTCATTTATGCGATACTTACAAACTACTACTCAATGCTCTACCTGTAGATAACTGGGAAAAACACACAAGGACATTGTAGTTTTGCGTTCATGTAAAAAATCGCGTTGAACTTTCAGCAAAAGCATGTGAAGCGTTACATGGTTTATATTGGTCGAGCTCATCGAAGTGAACTGTAGCAAACTGCCCCCTAAAAAATAAATTGTTTTACTTTTGGTGTTGTTGAAGAACATCATGAACACAGTACGACAATGAAACATCCACACCCAGAAAATATGCCTAGCAATAAGATATCAACCTGATATAGAACACATAATGGAAAATTCTTCTATAGGCAGTATGCAATTGATCTAAACTAACTAGTTATATATATATATATATAGCTTGTTAGTACAGCCGACAGGAATGACAAGCTTTTTTAGCAATGTTTACATCTCCATAGAACAAGCCTAGAAATAGTGGGTGCCATATGTAGCTCAACAACAATACGATCAGCAGTTTGAAAAACGTACTTGTCATAAAGTGAAACTAGACTCATGGAACCAGACGCACACCCCCCCAAAACCTCTTTAGAGATGTTTTGGCTTCTACGTATTCTCCGTATTTTAAATTAAGATTGTATCGCAAAAAAAGAACAAGGATAAGCCTCTAATCCCACCCATTGATTTAGCGCAAATAAACCAGATCTCCTCTGCAAAAGTAAACAATTCTGGGTCCGCACGGTTTCGTAACCAGCTATGTTGATCCGGTAAAGCATTGGCACGTCCCTATATTTTGAATATTTGTGGCATTATAGGAAAGCATATAGGATTTATAGTTGATATTATATGTTTAACTAGTCGAGTCCAAAATGATTCAACTCTGCGGTCTAGAGTATCGCAATCACCACCCTGTTGTGATTTACACTAGGGATAAATAATAATGTACTCCAGGTCCGATAGGCATGCACTTCTTTCCAACGCAGCTAGGTATTGTGCAGCCCGTTGCCAAGCATCTGGTAGATTATTGGGTCGGCGCTGGCGTTCGTAAAACAGATTTTATCAACTTCACAAACTGGATCTGCTTTCTTTGTAGTAAGTCAACAGGTATAATGAGTAACTTGTTATTTTTGATTTTTTTTTATCTTGTCAGCTGTGATGAACATTTTCATTCACACACTGAGATCTAACACATAAGAGGCAGTTAAAGAAAGATAATCTGTATTTTTAGCATAACAACAATTTTAGGGAATGAAAAATATTTTGACGAACATTTAAAGAAAGTGTTCTTAACAGAGTGTTGAAAAGATATCAAATATTAAATCGAATAATTCACTGCTGTTATCGCGAAAGATTACCTTTCTTTCTACGGTTTTACGTTTCTAAAGTTTACGGTAAAAAAGTCAAGTTATTCAAAATGTCGTTGAGAACTGAGTCGTTTTATGGCCGCTTCCTATGCAACCCACTCCAAGACCAGAAGATATCTCATATGCCGGACAAATAGCACCAACGCCTAAATTGATTTTATATTGCCGATCGAAATGAAATAAATGTCAAGTATAACGCTCGTCTAATGAATACAAGATTCCATAGTCGCTGCTGAGGGTGAGTGTAATAAACCGCTATCAGAAAACACGGTAAAGGCTTTTTGAGTCAGCTCACTCAAACTTCATTTTGACCCACTCAAATTTTATTTATTTTATCTATCCCCGTGCGTTACGTATGTTAAACTCAAACCAAGTTCAAAGCTAACCGGTCTTTCAGTCTCAACTGCAATTTCACCTATTAATCTAACCATACACGACTAGACTAAACCCTGTGAACTGGCAATATCTCACAACTTTTTGTATATTTGCCTATTCAAAAAATCCAATCATGCTTAAAATAGATGCTTGTATCACTGACTGCATCTACTGTTTCTGTGGCTATCTGGCTGATCAAAACCTTGGCCATTCATGGCAGAGGCTCAATAAAGCAATATGAATATAATTCCTGTAAATTATTTTACATAAAATAAATATTCGAAAATATTGGATGATCTATAAGAAGAAGTAGAAATTAACCTCACCTATAAGTTTTTTGATCCTGATAATATACGTACAGACGCATATAAGCGATTTACTTGTTTAAAACACAGTTTTCTTTCAGTTTGGTCGAAAAACGCTTTACTTGCAGTACTTTGCCGCAGATAAATAATATTTTGAATAAAGCTCTTTCTAAGATTCTCATCCAAGGAATCCTTGATCGTGTGTCTATGTTATTCGTTGCTCTTCCATTGAAACTGCTGTTTTAGATCGTCAGATCACAGTTGTGCTTCAGTCCACAGAATTGAAATTCGCGGGCCACAGACGAGCTTGTGCTCTTCGCCCATCTGTTGACTGTATGCCGCTACGCTGATTAAAGCGCGAACTATGTATGTGTAGAATTTTAGATATTTTTTCCAAGTGCAGAGCTAGTCTATGTGTGTTTCGCCTGCTTGCATTTACGATCATGTGGATACTGTTGAATATGTGAAGTCAATTAGTACATTCAGAGATGTCCGCCAAAATGGAACGTGCACGGTGGGTGCCTGCACGTGGAATAGCATACGATTCAAAATTTCTCGTCGGCTATGAACGTCCCTGACAAACAGATAAGCTCAAAGCGCCTACTCTTACCTGTGTTTATCTTACCACAACTGTGCGGTGCATGAAAACGTTCGCATGACAACTATTAGTAAGATCTTGGTTTATAAAACTTTAAAGGGGGTGTTTTTTTTTGGGGGGGGGGGGTGCTGCTCTGTCGGCCTAATCACATCTTTCAGGCGAATAAATAATAAATACATTTAAGAACTTCTTAAAACGGTTGTGTTTCATATGCAAGTGGTAAAAAGAAAGTGATTAAATATGGGCTAATTTAAGAGTGCCAGAATTCTGCTTAGTAACAGCTAGCCGTTGTACTGAAAAAGCGGAGGATACATATAACACTGATATCGCGATTTTGTACTATACCTGATTGGCTTAATCATCGAGCTGAGAGAAAAAAATAAGCGTGAAATTAGTCAAAGCAGGCGTCCTCAAATTGAGAAACGTGTTTATAAGGATTAGCAAATTTAGGTATAAATGAACGAAGCTGGCGGATGTAGTGTAAAGTATGTACATCTGTGAAAAATATGGCAACATTTTATCAATCTATGCACACCTTTACCATCGCAATATTATATGTTGCCGTAACACCTGGTTTCATATACATATAATTCATTCACCTCAACTATGAGTGGCCTAGACTCAAGAACAGGTTTTAAACCAATATTGCTGCTGTTAAAATTGATTTCAATTCCGTACTCGTATCGCCTGAATAAAGGTATTTCAACATTTAAAGATCATGCGTCCAGTTAAACCTGTTTTTTTTCCAGACAGCCCAATTTAAATGCAATAACTAATGATATAATCAAGGCAAAATATACCAAAAACAAAAAATAACTTGAGTGAGTAAATATACCTGTCCCGTTTATTCCATCATTCGGGTGTGATCTCTATATCCTAATATACAGTGCCGAGTTTTGCTTCATCGGTGCTTCATCGGAACTGCTATCGTTTTATCAAATAGCTGCAACTACAACTGACGCTTGTTTCGCCCGACATCGTTGTTAGGTATTTCACCGGCACGAAACGAACTGTATTCCTAAGCGAATTCCCCTGTCCGGGTTCGAATCTAAGGCGCAACGTGTCCCTAAGGTTAGCAAACAAAATTACTCAATAAAAAATCACGCGGACGTTAGAACTTACCCCCACGAAAACAAAATTATCATTAGACGAGTAGTCGTTAATATAATAACTACCCTATCGCAAGTACTATTATTGTATATTGAGCCAGCGCAATGTTTGCCTACTTTAGATTGACGCCGTCTAATTTACTTGTTGTGGCTGATTCCATGGTTCCTGAAAAACTTCTTTGCCATAAATAGTATAGATAATGATAGCACGAATGACTTCAATCTATCAGTAGTGACTCTATGTATATCGCAGTTATTCCTTTGCTATTCCTCACACAGCGACTCCGTTGAATCCAAAAAGGCTTTCTTTTATTAGAGTAAAATGGTAAAATAAACACACTTCAGGGATAAAAGGTGCACTAGGAAAATCATCGAGCTAATAAGCTGCACAAACCTATAAAGGTACATCCAACGATTTAGTCGATAATTAGCCATCGGCGTTTGGTCTATTACTGTAGTATAATCCACGCTTGTACTCGTAGAGAGACAAGCTGTTTTTACTGTAATCATCTATGCCAAAATTTACAAGGTCACTTTGAGGCACTACTTATTAATTTAATAAGTTTATTAACGTGTTTTCATCATACGCCACCTTATTTCCTCGCGCTTGACGGTGTTGGTAATGAATACCTATTTAAAAGTACCAGATTTTTGTGATCTGGGTAATATAATTAGACTAGTATAGTAGCAGCTGCCTAAAATGAAAAATCGATCTAAGTGCCTATGTTAAGTTTACTTTATTTAGTAAGCATAAACACAAAAACTGTGAGAGCTTCGTGAGACACAAAAGTTGTCATCGATTATTGTAAATTTCATCGTAGAACGAATCATCAAGGTCTTTTCATTTGGTGGAACTTTGTCCTTCGACTGTCCGTGTTTATGTGATGACGCTCGGCGCATCACGTTTAACAAATGCAGTCAGTTTTGAAATGTCTAGCGCTACCTGAATCAGGGGTTTCAGCATTTCCTGGGTTGGTGCTTTACATTTTTCAAGATCAGACTCATAAGCGTCTCCGTATAGACGAACAGTGGCCCCCGTACTGCCCGTGCCAGAGATGCGAAACACAACGCGCGACCCACACTCAAACAGTATACGTAAGCCCTGATTTTTAGCCACACTTCCATCGACTGGATCGGTGTACGAGAAGTTGTCAGCCAGTTTCACTTTGAAGGTTTTACCTAGTGCCGAAAGTTCGCTACCGACAAAGGCTGGGTTGTCGATGAGGGTCCTGTTCAGATGGTCGAACATTGCATTGACATCTTCGGAAGCACAGTTTTCGTAGTCGTAGCGGGTGAAAAAGTTGCGACCATACTTAGCCCAATGGGAATGTAGCAATGATTCAACACCTTGGCCCGTGTGTGCGATGACGGACAGCCAAGCCAGAGCAGCCCAGATTCCATCTTTTTCTCGTATGTGATCGCTGCCGGTACCAAATGACTCTTCTCCGCAGAGAGAAAGATGACCGGCGTCCATCAAATTTCCGAAATATTTCCAACCTGTTGGTACTTCGAAGCAGGGTTTGCCCTTCTCTTGGGCCACGCGATCAACGGCACCAGCAGTTGGCATTGATCGGGCAACACCTTTTATTCCACCACTGTTTTTGAAATACGGCACACACGTATCTACGTGATCGGCTAACAACGCTAGCGAATCCGAAGGTGACACGAAACACGCTTTCTTACCAAGGATCATGTTGCGGTCACCGTCACCGTCAAAAGCCGCCCCGAAATCGTAGGGCCCGCTGATCATAGCGTCGACGAGCTCTTTAGCATACACCAGATTGGGATCAGGATGTTTTCCTCCGAAGTCGACTAAAGGGACTGCGTTGACGACTGAATCTGCTGGTGCTCCTAGTTCGTCTACGAATATGCGTCGCGCATAAGGGCCTGTCACTCCGTTCAAGCAGTTGATCAAAATTTTAAAATCGCCTGTGAGGAGTTTTTTGATGGCGGGGAAATCGAAGATGGTTTTCATAAGTTCGACGTAGATCTCGACCGGGTCAATTACGTCTACGCTGAAGTCGCGACCATCAACATTAAAGTTGTATTGTGCAACCTTGCTAAGGTCCACGGTCAGGTTTTTCGCTATGCGATACTCTGTAATCCTTTTAGAAATCTCAAATATTTTTTCAGTAACTTTATCAGGAGCAGGGCCCCCGTTTGCTGTATTGAACTTGATTCCAAAGTCATTATCAATACCTCCAGGGTTGTGACTGGCCGTCAGTACGATGCCACCAAGCGTTTTCATTTTTCGGATGATTGTTGATACTGCGGGCGTCGAAAAGATACCATCCACTCCAATGATCACTTTTGACACCTCGTTGGCCGCGCACATCTTCACGATGATCTGCGCAGCCTCCTTTACAAATTCGCGCCCATCCCCTCCAACGACGAGGGTACTGCCTTTTAGCGAGTCTCCACACGAAGACAGAATTGATTGAACAAAGTTTTCGGTGTAGTGGTCCTTGTTGAAGACTTTTGTGGGCTTTCGAAGTCCGCTTGTGCCCGGCTTTTGATCACTAAACGCCGCGGTCTTAACTGCCTCTGATGTCGCTTGCGCCATTTTTCCGAAGATCGAAGGACTAGTTTTGTTGCCACTATAGCTACCCCTCTATGGTGAGTCTAACGATACGTAAACGTCCTGCCAGCGGAGAAAACGCCGGTACACTGTAAAAGACGAACGAGAGAGCCACTGTAAACGTTGTCTCACGAATAAGTTCCTTGTATCACATGCATTGCATGAAAAAACTTAGGCGCCCACGTCTGTACATGCTGTCAACGTAAACCGCACGTTTAAAACGATCTTATGAGTGCCACGCCGCTCACAAATATTCGTGCGCACTAAAGAAGGTTAGTATCATATGAACACCGAAAATATTCTTTAGTATTAGGTTTGTCAGTCGGAACTCGCGGCTGGTCTCTAGCCTCCTCGAATAATTGCGCCGAACTGTATATTATTCAGCAAATGTTTCGTGGCAGGAATGACTTTCTCCTCAAGTATTGGTGTTTGCTTTGTTTGACTTTAAAATTAGGCTAATATCTCGTTCTTGGAATATAAATCAACTCTACTACTACTTCGTGGCAAGCCTCTCAACATGTCAAAACTTTTCAGTTAGACCTATCGCACATACTCGGTATAATTAAAGAGATTTAGATTCTACAACAAGTTTACAATAAACCACCGACGGGCAGCGCTATGCTGGCAGTTGCTTTTTAACGAGCCAAGTCACAAACGATTTGTACAACACTCGTCACTGGCGTAGGAAAGTCGATAGTTATTTTCTATCGAGAGCAGTGCGAGATTACACGGCATTCGCTCTAGTTATTCGCCATTAGTGCTCTTTCTTGCAACGTGTGATAACCGAACTTGAATGACGCGCCGGTGACCCGTTAATTTTAGTGAAGGACACGATTCACGCGTGCGCCACTCTACGAACCGTTGCCTATCGTTAGTCTGCGGAATTTGTTTTTTTTTTTTTTTTGTTACTGTAGTCTCTAACTGTGTTGAGCCGCGTGGACGGGCGGGCGGGCGGTTAGATGTTGTCAATGCAGGCAAAATATCAACATGCCAATAAAATACTTTTTTGAATCGTAGTTATACCGAAAAGCATCGCATCAAGTGCAACCCATAAACGCCGCTTTCTAACGCCATGTACGTACCTAAATTTATATATCGACTGACCACTTGAGTAAAGGGAAAGGTCGTGTGGTAGTCATTGAGGGCATCCTGCTCGATGATAGTCTGTCCTCTGCTCTTTCGCTTAGACGTATATCCCTTTCCCAACTGCCTGCAAGGGGTCTTTCTTTGTTTTGAGGCCCCTTTCCATGCAGCTCACGGCTAACGTTTTTCTCCAGACGGCCAGTAAGCATTATCATGATGAATAGATTCATTCTGATACGTTGTTGATGCAACTTTACGAAAGCGTTTCATAATTCAATTAAAGTGCCGTTTACCCTTGATTCATTCATGCCGTTATTATTACAATTACTCGGCTGAGGTGAAATACTGGAAAATGATTCTATATACAAAAATAGAGTTGTTAATCTATGCGAGCGTATTTTTTGCCGCCGGAGATAACAACCATATCTGTTAGGTAGCGGTAATAGTAATAATCACCAAATGTCTGTAACGAATGGTAAAAATATGATATTCATGATGTACACTCAATGTCTAACACGAATATCTTTTATAGGATGATACAAACATCTGCCATTTATAACATATATGTCAATATCCATAAGTAAGGTATAGAAAAAGGAACAGGTCATAATGTATTGTCATTTATATTGCGTTTCAAATTTAAGTATTCGACCTATCTACATCTACTGCTAAGTGGATACCTACTTTTGTGTAATTCTTTTTTAAAAGATCACATCTGAGATGTGGGCACGGTACTTGACTCGGTCTATTTGCTGATTCCCATCTCTCAGCATATCGCGGTTCTTGTGACTGTGCAGAGTATGCATGCAGGTACTTCGACACAACGCATTTTTGAGCTCTGTATCCTCCGAATAGTACGCTGACATCAGCCTCGTACTTTAAGCTACTACCTTAAACTTAGGTTATGTTAAATTAGTTTCAGATTTAGCTAAGGTGACGTGGCGCATAGTTGAAGATGGATATTGGTGCAAATCAACCCGTTTCTGGGAAAGGAGTTTCTGCGAGACAACTGTCGGGGTATGATAATCCTCTAATAGTGATAGATTCACTAGAAGATCTTCCTGCATCAGAAGAAGTTGATACGGCTGGCCTCAATTGTTCAGTAGTCGCTCCCAACATCTTTGTCTCGGACCGCGCAACAGCTGAAAATGAAGGTGCACTCGTGCGTCTGGGAATAACTCATATTGTTACGGTAGATAGTCATAGACTTCGTGCAGAACTCTATACGGAGCCAAAA
Organism: Varroa destructor; assembly: GCF_002443255.2. Lineage (NCBI taxonomy): Eukaryota > Metazoa > Arthropoda > Arachnida > Mesostigmata > Varroidae > Varroa > Varroa destructor. The sequence continues at coordinate 20,057,003 of NW_019211456.1, forward strand.
AGGTCAGTTATGATCGATGCTTTTTCCGCTAGTTACTTTATTGTATTTAATGGAACAACTGAGCTACCTTTTTAGGCTTTGTCTATACTACTTATCAAGTACACAACACATACGAAGATTATTTTAATTTTCTTTTACAAAATGTTATACTTCCCGCATGGATGTATTTCAGTATTTATTCATATAATACTGTAGAGCCACTAAACCACTGATTGGAGACTGCTTAATCGTCAAATTAGCAAAGAACTCGTGCATACAATGGCAAGCGGAATTCAGATAACTTCTTGTACCTACTATCCTCTTGCACTACATAATGCTGTGTTGTATCTTGAAGCTGTACCTTTACTTCAACAACTGAAGCCGAAATAGATCTTCTGTTATTTAGAACATAACATTAAATAAAGGAAAGGACTAGGTATGTGCATTTATGCTGCTCCTAACATTTAAAATTCAAATGGGATTGGCTGATAATCTGTTTTAGATTTCAATTTCACTTTATACGAGCGGATGATGTTGTAGAACAGGACCTCCTCACACATCTGCCAGAAATGTTCCAATTTTTGGACAACGCTGGAAGGATTCTCTTCCATTGTCATCAAGGTAAGTGATAAGAAAAAACATATATATATATATATATATATATATATCCATATATATTGCATCATGAGCAAACAGTCTGGCCCCTTTAACTGATACTAGTTCGCATGTGTTGATGAGATTTTTGAAAACATACCCGTCAAAGTACTTTACGAAGGTACTAATGCAAGCTATTAGTCCACGGAATCATAGCTCTATATAACTTCTGCGCTTCATGAATAATCATATGTTTCAAAATTAGGATGTTTTGAAATAAATGTCTTAGTCAGCAGGGATCTTCTTATTTCAGAGCTTTAGAGTCCCACCAAAAGTATTCGCCTTTAGTTACTGTATAAAGCGATATTATAAATAAGGGGTGCATGCCTTTCAACGAGGGAGATGATAAAAATTAGACAATGGAGCCTCTCTAGGAGTAACGGTAGACGGAGATTATGGTACATAGTTTCCTTGCAGCCATTGGAAATTCATCTGATATAAACACCAAATCCTAGTGGAACCGGCTTTGTTCTTTTGAAACAAAAACACTTATTGTACCAGATATGTACAACGCCGATAATACGAGTAGTTTTCCATGATAACGACTGATAATTGTAAATATCTTAGTGTCTCCCCGGAATTGTTAGTAGTCTTTAAAACAGTTTCTAAGTATATAAATGTTATGAACTTATTTTAACAAACGTTGCCACAAATCGGTACTTCTAAAAAGTAAGCAAATGTTTACGAAGTATCAAATCTTTGTTTTGTTCTCTAATAATCTCAACGAAATTTCTATAACTACAAATCCGATGTTGATTCAATGCTTAAGGTATCTCCCGAAGCGTAACCCTATGTATCGCCTATCTGATGCTCAAGACTATGAAAAGTTTAGAGGATATATCCAAACAAATATGCCAAGCACGTCCGCAAGCTTTTCCCAACAACGGTTTTTGGACCCAGCTTTTGCTGTTTGAACGAATGGGAAACAAAATCGATCGCCATGATCTGGGGTAAGTTTCTGGACTACGCTTTCAGCCAGCGTCAAGTGACGTCAAGCCATTAATAAATCACGATTTGGTCTGACTTAACTTTCAATAGTAATCAAGGAAAAATGGATGATCGCTAGTGCTTCTTTATTTCTCCCATTTTCAATCGAATCTTGTTTGTCAGCTCTCTTTGGCGAGTTTCGGCTTTTTTGTAAGGTGTATGATGGAATGGTAAGAGGCATTGGGTGGATAATAATAACGTCGCGTTCGTACAGATTTCATAAAAAAAGCAAAACATTAAGATAACTATCTCATTTTCGACATGCAGTAATCCTGACTTTGTTGATGTATTTCATCAATAATCAATCAACCAGCACATTTTTACGTATAACAGCGAAAATATTACATCGCTCCCAAGTAAAACAATTTTTGTTGATTTTATTTATAGAAGTTCTTTCGAGCGACATTGTAAGAATAGTCGTTACTTTTTTAATCCGTAATTATCATCCGCTAAAAATAAAAGGTCATTCAAATTAGTTGTTTAAACGATTTACCAGTTTAGTTTGAAAGCAGATACTAACGTAATAAATAAAAGATGTTCGCTTTGCTTAACCACATGTGCCCCATGACTGCTGAAAATAATCTTAGTAATAGTTATCTGTATTTTCCAGCTTTCAAATGTATGCTCTAAAGGAATGCCTCGGAAAACTGCTTGCTACGCGCTGCAGTCAATCGCTGACTTTAGCCGAGCGGGAAAACTTCTATCAGTAGGTAACTTCGAATGAATCGGAATTATGTGTAGTACTATTCATTTTTCGCATATCTTGGCCATGAAGTAAAAATCTAGTTACTGTTTTTTTCTCTTTTTCATTTTAGCCATTTGCTTTAGAAAAAACTACTTCATAGATTTTTAAAACCTCAGGGCTCCTGTCGAATGGCTAAAATATAACAAGAAAACAAGATGAATATCCGAATTATCAATTGAATACAGATTAAGGAAGACAGCTTTTCTACATTTCATTTAATACAAACGGTTACTTGGCTTGACCTCTAATTTCGCTGTTTTATTCCAACGTTAACAAACGTGTAAACCTGGAAGACGATGCGGGGCGATTGATAGTATCTGTTGATTTGACCAGATATCTGAACATAGTTCCACATTTGAACCGCTGATATGCTTCATCACCCCCGTTTTTTCGTTGCGACTGATTATTTTAGCTTCCTGTGGTATACCCATATTACCTACTCGGAGCTAAACAATATTCCAATTATTAATTCACTTATTAATAACAATTATTAATAACAATTATTAATTCGATTAATTTCGAGCACAAAGACTTGCAAGCAAAAATATAGTGATGAAAATATCGTTTTGTTTTAGGTTCCTTCCGGAGAGCGAATATAATATTCGCTGTAAAAAATGCGGTTACAGAATATCATCTACGAGCCGAGTCATTCCCCACCAACCGCTGGACAGAATTCGATGGTCTCGTGGCCTTATTTTCGATCGCGACGAAAAAAGAGTACCCGGTCTTATCGAAGCGCGCCAAAGTCAACGAGTGGCTCGTATGTTCTACCAAAAGCCCAGTTACTTTGCACAGATTAAAGCTAAAATGGTGAAAGAACACCGCGAAGTGATGTTGAGACCCAACGAACCTCACCCGGCTTCGACTGAACGCTGCAAAAGAACTATTTTTATAATTCCTGACGAACAAATTCTAAGTCAAGTTTATAAATCGCTTGGTGAGTAGTTGGTCCAGCACTATATAGGTACGGAAGTTAATCCTTTGTTTTTAATTGGATATGAGGCAATTAGCAGCCTCATAGCCTATGACTTTGGTCGGGTGTTAGCGTGTTTTTCTGTGTCTTATGAATACATTTGTTTTTTAACGGACAACATGGGAACCAATCGAAGCATTTTTGGTACCTACTTAATAATGCCCGTCGCATTAGCGGACAGATAAGTTCTCGACGCTAAAACCCTACGACAACGGATCGAATCCTGTTGTAGAGAAACACGTATTTCCAGCAGCATTTGTATAGCTGTCAGTTGGGGTATAACTCCTGTGAGTCAGTGCCTGACCCTACTAATAGCATATCTTCTGTCATACTATAGTATTTCATATACTTTTGCAAGACAGTTTCTTTAGTCTATGTGTGTGCGTATCTATCGCTTTTCTCAGCCTGTTTCTTCAGCGTGAGTCCATTCGTTTGTCACATTTTTGCAGAAAATACCCCTGGACATATCACGTGTGAATGTGGGATCCAACTGGGAAGATACAGTTGGAATCTTCCTGCGGAATGTGTGACGTGTAATTCCCAATGCGCATCTGGCTTTATGTTGTTTTATCATAAAATCTCACCACTTCCTGGACACGAAGAAGAGCTTGCCGCGCGTCTTATGTCTGGAACCAAATGACCGAGTACTTTTGAATTATGATCTCCCTGATGGACGCTCTTACCCCACCGTGAGCACAATACAGAATCGATTGGAGGGCAGGCTATATTCTGTAATATTTTTGTGCAGTGTCGTATAGAACGCAAAGAAAAAAAACCGTTTACTACTGTGCTACAGACAGCGCCTTATATTTATATTTTTATGGGACACGAATATGAACCTGTTTAATATTGAGATTTCATATTGATACTCATGTTGGGGTTCTAATCATAATGATTTCCGCTAGTTAAAATAATAAAATGAACATGTGAATTCCGTTGCTTTGCTTTAGTAATGTGTAAATACGACCGCTGGAAACAAGCAAAAGAAACTGAATTATGTGTAAACAGACAGGAAGTACCTATATATTTATGCCAATACGTTTAACAACTCTCGGTAAATAACTAATAGGATCGTACCCTAGGATTCTTTTGGGTAATTATTCCGATCCTTAATCTTATCTTCAATCATTGATAATAATGGCTATTAATAAATTTTGATAATTTAATGTCTATAAATAAACCGCGAGAACTCAATATTTGGGCAAAGATAGCCAATTGCTCAAAATATCGGTAACTTAAAACCGAAAATTTAAATCTTTCCACACAAGATGCACATGGATCACCATACGCTGTTACCGTAGATAAAACAGTGAGAGCAAGTTAGATATCACAGGAAACATGCTGAAGGTTTTCTTTTGTATGTGCTATTATCGTTTATGTTTTATGACATTGGCGGTTCTTCAAGCTATAGACTCTTGCGCATTTATGTCAATCCACGTTCATTTCCACAGCTTTCTCATTGTCGAAGTAGTCGAAGTGTCACAAACTTAAAATTCGTGGTATAATCCGTTGAAATTTCAATGTTATAAACATCCTTCCTCGTTTCTGTAATACCTCAACTATGAATAGAAGTGTCACTTGAGAAAGACCCCGCTCGGTCGTCAATTTCTGTATTTTCAATAACACCGAGTTATCTCTGGCACAGCATATGATATAGTGTAAACTATATATGTCCAACTTGATTTAACAAAATACGGATCAGCCAGGTAGCCTAAAATAAATCTAGCTGCTATGAAATGGTTGGTTGATTTATGATGACACTTATGTGAATCCTTCACGAGTACCAAAAGGTGACAGTACTTAACTTAGAGACAGTACCTTGGTTCTGAATTTAGACGAGATTCTGGGATCAAGCTCACCGCATGCAAAAACACTGCTCGGGTCAACAAGTGATCGTGTCTAAGAGGTTTTTCTCTATGATAAGTAGCCAACGAGTAAAATTAAATGTACTTGACTTTTAGTGCTATTTTAAGATACTGGGATAATATATTGAAAAGAGTGGAATAACGCATCCATAAAATGGGTTAGAATTAAAAACAAGCAGAAAAGCGTAAAGGTTAATACGCGTTAAATGTATTTGAATACAAATGTGGCTAATTTTATGTAGTCACTTCATAACACCAAACAACTAGAATGTATCTCAATGTAAACATATGTGAGAACTATTTTGTTTTCAACTAAACCTTCAAAATTGCTATATCTGTTAATTGCTGTTGTCACCATCAGTTTACCATAACGGATTATTACGGCCTAAATACAACTATTTTTTAAATAAACGGACTAATACAGAATAGTATTTCTCTAAAAAAATAACTATTTTCTCGTCGTATTATTTCAGACAGGATTAATTGTCCTAAGTGCCATAGATGTTTAGGCAGATACAATTGGAACGGTCTTTTCTGTGAGTGCGGCGGAGAGTATGACGCTGGCTTTATCTTGACCCGCTCGTCAATAGATCAACCAAGCGGGTGGTGATATGACAAGCTGCCATGCTGGCAAGATTGGACAGGTACATGTAAAGAACAAATTCGAGCAGGAAAACAAGCCAACGAATCAATCAATGATAATTCTCAAACTTCAACGGCGGCCACTGTCGTTACGTATAACGAGTTAGATGTTCCGAAAAGGTACAAGCCATGTATCGGCCTATCAGAATCGTGAAGCCTTTGTATTGGATATTTTATTATACATTCTTAATGTATATCTAATACGTTAAAACAAATGAAAATCAACAGATTATATATATATATTACCAAAACCACAGCGGAATAATAATCAGTGTGAAGTACACGAGCATAGAAACAACTGAGGCCATATATAGTTTTATTACTGTCTTCACCTGAAGGGTCTTGGTGCAGTTTACAAAAATTAGATTGTAAGATGCCTTAGTGCTTACCAGATAAGTTGACTGAAAAATTGTGGGCATTTTTCGTATTCCTGTGCACTGGACAGGTAATAAACAGTTATGTTGCCGGAACCAATGTAGCGAGCATTAATACTCCTAATATCTGCAGAAGAATCTTACGTAATGTATATAATTATATGCTAATTATTACAATTTCGGAATATTAACTTAATTGTGCTTTATTATCTCGTAGAATAAACGCTCTTAAGTAGTCTATAATAGGTTCTAAAGGTATATGCAACGCGGAGAATATTACTTATCTAAGAAATGCAAATGAAAAAAAAAACACTTTTTGGCCAACTATGCACTATGCCTGGAGTGACAAGGATGAATAAACTGCGAACTATATGCGAATAGGTGGCATTTGTAATTAAACATTGTTGTGATAAAATGAAGAAGACTTAAGGGTCAGATATCATTTCCTGCGAAAATATTAAAAATGTTCCCCAGACTTGCTTACCCATGTTTTATTCTAAATAGCATTTTAAGCTTACTTTATCTCCATAATACTATACTTGAGAGGTTGATAAGTATACGATATTCTTTGTCGAAAATAATTTATACAATTTATGATTTATCTATGCTCAAAATATTAGCAAGTTCTATCTTTTTCGCCATGTTACAGTACTAATTATCTTTCATAAAATTAAGCATGGCTCCTTCAATTGAATTCCGTTCCTAGCCCTAACTAAATTTAGCTTTCATAATATTTCCAACAGGCACAGGTTAAAATTTTCTACTAAGTCAAATAAAAAGACCTAATAAATAACCCTTGTAATAACAAACCTATAAGACTGTGACATTTTTAGTACTTGATTCTTGTTCCTTTAGGCTTATATGTGCACTTGATTTAGTTGGAAGGCATTTCTACTGCCATTTCCCACCACTTTTTGTCACGCCAAAAAGTCTCCACATATGATGCTTCGTTCGCGTTGTTCAATGTTGGCAAAGATGTCGGCAGTCTTGCTTACTCATATTTTATTTCAAAAAATCAAATAACATTTCAAACGAATTTTGTCTTCATTTGCGTTCTCTAATCCTTGATAGAAGTTAGGAAATACTTCCCACTTAAAGCAAACAATAGAGTTTTTGTTGGATTTATTAATGATTGTAACGAGAAGTTGGGATGAGCGTTTGAGAACGTTTACTCCTCAGAACCATTAACTGTGTATTGTGGATTCTCGAATTTATTTAGAGGAACCTATTGTTGAAGATCTCGATCCAGTAGCCGTCGGGATCCTTTATAAAAGCTAGGTTCTTCATTTTGCCGTCGTCTGGCCTTTTGATGAATTCTATCCCCAGTTCATCGAAGCGCTTACAAGCAGCCGCAACGTCTGGTACCATTATACCTATATGGCCGTATCCGCGGGGCTCCGAGTTACCTAGGGACGAACACAGCGGCGAATGTTTGTTTCGTTGCTTAAGTGGAATTTATGATAAAGCATTTACTTAATCCCATGGTAAAATGAGGTTGAAATAGAGTTTCAATCTCATTTATATTCCCCATTCAGTTTATTATAAACCCGAGGAATAGATAATTATTACTTCCCGTTACTTGTCGGCGTAATTTAGCGAAAATATTGAAAACGTCACTCTTGTACCTGTTGAACAAGTATAATCACGCTTTGCTACTGAAATTACCATTTCAAACATTTTAGTAGCAAAATTCTAACGATAGCGAACCTAGTGTGACTGACAAGGACTAAGAATAGAGAAGAACCATCCGAATAGAATTCTTTGAAAGTTCACTCAAGTTTGCTAAAACGGAGAGATTAAGACTGCAACTCTTATTGTCAGTGTATTAAAGTTGTGGCAGATAATGTAACTATTAAGAAGTCAACGTTATAAATTATTAAATAAATTTACAGTACCGTTGTGGTATCCTTTAAAGTTGGGGTCCCTTTCGGTGCCCCAGTTATGCGTCAGCTCCAGAGTCGCTTTTCGGCTAAAGGTCCACTCTCTCCGTTGCTTTGGATCTGATGGAACCTATTGAAAATAGCAAAAGCAACGAAACAGAGTAAAAGTATGCTAGGCTGGTATCGTCAATGTTACTCCATTGTCCCATTTATCCACTCATAAAATTCACTCACTATAAAATTCATTCAATATATCACAGACTCGCATCTAAAAGTTTTCCAGAATCAATTGACCATACGTGAATAGCTCCTGATTTAACGCGCAGTAGAGCTTATCAAGTACTACACTGTATTAAGTGAGTTCTATATTTGAACGTTAGCATATAGATGTGTACTTTATATGCATCATATTTCAATATCTATGCCTTCTAAATATTTTCTAAGAAACAGAGCAATATAGAGATATTTTGCTGCCCTTATTTACCTCAGCAGGATTCTCGTAGCCCATAAAGTAGAGAGAAAATTTCATTTCAGGAAAGTCTAGTTTCTGCAGGAGGGTCATGCCTGCAAGAAAAACAGTTCGTTGAACACTGTTATTGCACAGATGGTGACTCGACGATAATTGTAGTTATAAAAGGTATTCCAGTTCTATTTATGATTACTGCAAGTTGCTGTTGCTAAATTTCATTTGCCATCTTTTCATTGAAGCCACACAGATTTCTTTGCCTATTTCGTAACATTTCGTTTTTACCGCGAAGATGTAGTGATGCGTGTAAAATCAACAGAGCTAAATAATATAAGCATTTTTTTTCCAAGACGCTTTTCTAATGTATTCGTTCATGTTGGAAACAACAACATATTCATAAAATTTTGCACTAATTGGAGTTACTGAAGAATTGTCATTATTGCTTTAAATGAAATGAAATGAATAGTCACCAAGAACACGAGTATAGAAGTCAAGTGAAGCTCGAGGGTCTTTGATTCTGTACATGGTTTGCTGAAACAAGAAGTCTTTGGTGGCCTCCGTAGGAACGGCGCAGGCGGCCTGTGCATCAGCATCACTCAGATATGATTCCGAAGACATCTTTTCCAAAATTTGTGCCTTGGCTGGTATGCTTACACAGGTTCAGAGCTAGAATCTCACAGTACTTTTACGGCAACAGTAAAAACCATGGAAACAAAACTTCGGATTCGTGTTTACACAAACTGGCAAATCCCAATAAATGACTAGAAGCAGACTGTAGATGAAGACACGCGCTAGTTGACAACTCTCGCAATGGTGGCAACAACTCTACAAAGTCTTGCATATGCGAAAGTAGATGTCTCAGTTGTAAATTGGTAACGATTTTTTGGCTAGGTTCTTAGGTTGCGTTTGTTTTTCAGTTAGCATAGACGAGTATAAACTGTGGTCTCTCAAATTTTCATTCTGGTATATCCAAAAATTGGATTGGATTGAAATATATGTCAAAACCCTTATTATATTAGACACTCAGCTGAGAATATCTCTTACAATCAGAACATTTCCATCAGCTAGTTTTAAAAGGTGTGTATCCAATTAATGTTAAATAATTGCTCTAGTGTATCTAGAATCCTCATGTCATAAATTAGAATACGCGTTCGTCTGCTACGGCCAGACCCCTTTTGGCGATTTTGGTAACATACTATTAAGTCTAGTTTTATTACATCAAAGTTCAGCTTGTTTCCTTCACTAATCGTTGTGCAATACACACGGAAAGTTCGAATGTCCAAGTATGGCATATCTTGTGAACTGAACTCATAGGAATTAATTACGGAAACTGAAAGAATACTTAAAAGCCCAAAGTATTAATGTTAACTTATCTATACATAGAATAATATACAACGTCCTCATTACACAACTATAAATTAAGTCGAGCTAGTTTGTTTTTAATATTTAGTGCTTTGGAGCCGCATAACTAACTATCTTTCTATTACCAGCGGTGTGAAGTCGCCATATATTTGTATTGACTGCTCATGATAATTTGAAAATGTTAATTTTTTGTTTTCTTTTTGACACCTTATTAATAGTTAACATACTGATGAACATAGTTAAATATAGAAATCGGAATTAGTTAATCTTTTGTAGCGTGTGTTTCGAAGAGAGAATCAAGAGTTAGGTTACATTTTAGCACGAATGGCTCATATAGGAGATTATTTGTCATCCAATGGTCGACAGTTGTTTCTTTATAGACTAAGTGCACTAAGAGAAGAATTATTTGCATTTCTTGTTCGGTAAAGATGAGCGCTCGTTTTTACCATCTTAAACTTAGTCTAACACCATGCTTCGATGGCTGTCAAAACATTCAGCAGCTAGTGATTGTATCAATGAAGTAAGGTCATTTGATTGAAACATATGACAACATAATATAATAGGTTAATCGTCTGCGGTCTTTCGCTCCTAATTAGAGCATGTTGAATAGCTCAAACTGCTTGAATTTATTTGACTATGTTTCCAATAGAAAAAAATAATTTAAAAAACTCGTTATATTCAATTACGTATTTGTGCAAAAACCATAGGTGTTGTGTCTGATATGCAGTAAGACTAACACACAGAACCATGATAATCCTAAACCGATACCACGATAACCACGCTAATATCAAAAACCATCTACAGAGACCAAAACCAGAGGAACGTGTTGTTGGACTTCAATAGTTGTGCGTAGGACAAAATTAGTTGCATTTGTGCTCCTTCTAATAACTTGTTCTCTAGACGCGAGCAATCTCTATCGATTGTAGTTTTTAGGTTATTCACTGAAAATATAGATACGGGAAATGCAAAAATAGACTAAGTTTCATATTAGCTTCACAAGCAATGAATATTTTTATATCTCAATATAAATATTATAGCAATCTCCATTATTATCTAAATTAGTCATCCAGTATCTTGTCAAATATATCCACATCCCATGATAAAACCCTCATTTACAGCATTTTTGGCCAGTTAATTTATTAGAAGCCTTTATGAGTGAATCAATAGACGGCGCTTAATTAATTTTCCAAGTCTTAGCAGGAAGGATAATATATTATTCGTTTTGCGCTGGAAAATCGCAAATAAAAATTAGCGCAATTTTTTTATGACACTCTTAAGGTGCGTGTGGCAATGTGAATAACTAGTTGATGAGATTCGGGTTAGGTAAGCTCATGATTTCGTACACCGTATGTACATTTGCTTAAAGTTGGTGCGCAAATAAAACATGTTATTGTATCGTGCTTTAAAAGCTGCTTCTTTCCTTTACTTCTGATCTCGATGATTTTTACTAAACCCGCAATATTTACCACTATGGCGACCATTTTCGATCTAAACCTTCGTTTTTTCGGATCAATTTAAATCGAAAAGGACGAGTTATTACACAGTTGTTGCTTTTTGGGTCTACTCATATCAGAATTGATAGTCTGGTAGAAAAAGTTTCACAAGAATCGAACGGACCACCTTTGTGTGGCACTTTCCTTCCTGTTACCTTTCTCAGATGAGATGTCTGTGTTAAATCGACGACAGCCGCTCGCTTCAACGCCTCGCAATTATGGAGCTGGCAACGACCGCCAGATATTTTGGACGATAGCGACTCGCATCAGCATTTTAATGATATTTTTTACATCATTCTTAGTCGTCCTATTCTTCATCGCCCACGGAGCTTTGATGGAGGTATGTGCGCTACGAGTCGATTGCAAGGTGCAACAGGCAAAAGCCATGTTCCAATTATATGCTCCACTTCAGTCTTATCTCTTATGCTGTAATCGCGCAGCAAATGGTATATAAGGTAATTGACTATGAATATTAAGCATCCTTCTCGAGCGCCATGTTCTCAGGCAAAACAGCTGCGAATGATGTAGTGTTACTCGATGGGGTGGCAGGGGCAAGTTTACTCAATACGTGTACACAACGTGTTATAGTTGTTCGTTATAGATCCGCTTAAAATAATTATTGTCCGCAACCTAGTATTCGTGTTGCTCAAGTGACAGTGTAGGAAACGCTGAACAATCGACGACAAAACTAAGATTTGAAGACTCTCTGATCTGAAGACTAATTTATAATAACAAATGTGGTCTCAATGCAGGTTGTGGAGTCTAGCCGGCAAAAACGCTACAACCGTCCCATGGGTGTTGCAAATAGAATTCCTAGCTAATGTAGAAAGCCTGTTAGAAGTTGCAACATATTGTCAATTATCACTTAATCAGCAGCCAGCCTAACGGTTCGTAAACGGCAGCCGTCCCGCAAACGAAGCTCTCCGGTAGAGGAAACAAACAAGGCCTCCGGTATTTCCTGGCTGCCTGAAATACGTATACACTACATATGCGGCGGTATATTCTAAATTACACCAAAGTGTAACCATTTGCGTGTCACGAGTTAATGGAGCGTCAACATAAGTCTTCGACAAGAGTGTTGGCAGCGTTCTTATAAGGAGTGGTGTCATGGGTACGCTCTAACTAATGATCTTTCATTATTTTTGAAAAATAAAATTTAACCTGATTTGGTCTGAAAATGTGTCGGATTTTATATACTGATTATATATAACTTGGAATAGAAAGCCATCAGAACTAATGTTACCTCTCCAACACTATCATCAAGCAGAGCCTAAGAAGATATTACACTTAACTGTATCATAGCAACCCACAGCGAGTGTAGCTAAACAAAAGTTTCCTTTATATAATTTTCTGTCTAGCTATCTTAAGCTTTCAAATTTATTGACAACTTATCCATCCATAAAAAATTATGGGTATTGCTTGGTAAGCAAATCGGATATATATACAATCTCAGATAGAGCACATTACGAGAGAGATAGTATCTAGGAGATAATATATTTAGCGATCGGGGGCAGAATCCTCAACAGCGGCGCTTTGCCATGTTTGGCTAAATATCGGGAGGATCGTGAGAGACTAGAAGCTTCTGGTATCGCAACATATGAAAGTCATGGAATCAACTGCATTATCAACGAGAGTTGAAATAAGTTACTTTTTTATTGGGGTTACGGTAAAGACAGAGACCTATGTCTTTGAAGTTGAATTCAATGCACACCATGTGCACTTGTACTGAAGAAAATGTACTACTGCCAATAAAAAAAAACTGGGAAAGACTTGCATAAAAATATTGCTTACTGCAATTTCCCTGTTTTTTTTTTATTTTATATACCATTCGGAATCATGTGCGTTCCTTCAGACCCGGATGTATTTTCTAGCTGATGTATTGAAGCTTCTTTTTTTAATAGCTATGTGCGTATTCGGTGGTCTAGCTAGCTAGCGTTCTTGCCACAGCTGTCGAGTTTCTCCGGCTTCGAAATGGGATCTTGTTTCCTACTATAACCACTACTTCAAATGTGCATGCGTCGAAGGAACCGAAGTACCGGAATATTATGTGTAGGGAACCTCTTATATATAACTAACCTTTAAATAAATAATTCTCATAAGCGATAACGCGCATGTGTTTCGCAACGTGTACACACATCATCACCTTCTACGAATAAAGGCATTTATCATTCTGGGCCTATGCGTCGCTGCCGGAGTCATTCTATCATTTGCCCTACATTTTTTTTCACATAGGCTGTAACATATCATAGATATATTACAGGAGCTACATGAAGGTTCGAAGTCATCAAAATTTTTTTATAAAAACGACTGTTCGAATGCTCAGAATTTGCGCTGGCATTACGCATTGTACGATACGATATGGTTGACATTCGATATATGACAGGCACGCCTATATAAACATTTCTCTTAATGCACCAGATATTATTCGTAACCACTTGTGAGAAAATAGATAATTGCCATTTACTTTCTGATGTACATCGTTGCATGTTTGCTGAATTTATGGATCGCTGCACACGGAATGACTCAACATCTTCAATTAAATCTTAGATTAGATCTGCGTAACCTGAAATAGAACACACGTGGTGTTCTCATACCATCCTTCACTACCTCCGAACAGAAGGTAATCGAATGTTTCCCAAAGCTAATGATGAAACATACGTATGAAGTATTATAATTCATAGATATCAAATCAGTATATAGAAGAACATTGGAAGCATATATATGCTTCCAATATTCTTCAATTCCAATGTTCAGCATAAAAGAAACAGACCTATATACGCTTCGCACTTCGAAGCGCACATAGGTACGTTTCTTTTAATAAGGCTTTTCCTGTTTTTATGAAAACTCATTGCAAGCTTGTCGATTATACCATGCTTCGTATAATCTTAAGCAAATTTAAAAATAGCAGAAGAAATACGTGTAATGGCTTAAATCAAGTAAGTTAGTACACACCCTCATCTAGAAAATTCTAGTCTTTGAAACTTTCCTTAAATGAATTAAGAAAACGTACCGAAGTGACAATTTTGCACACGTTGCAGCTCTACGGCAACCCACTCTCTATGTTCTAAGTTTTACGTCCGATATCGCCGTTAGGCATTCCATAAGACGGATGGCTTGCAGCACGAAACGAAGAACGTCTATGCCCGGGTGCGAACCTACACCATAACGCATCCTTAGGATTACCCAGTAAGCTATCACGGAAACCCACTAAAGAGGCTATGCCGAATTATTCGTCAACATTCTAGATGATAGGCGTGCTTAAAATAACATTATCTATAATCTGAGTTATTTAGCTCATGAATAAAATAGCTAACCCATTGTTGAGCAAAATCGTCATAGACTAAGATTGGGCTGATTTTTTACTGCCCGTTTCTTTGTTTCAGGACCTACTTTTCTATCTGACCCACTTTTTTATTCAACCCATATGTTTATGCTAAAATTTTGTAGATCTCACAAGAAATGGAGAATAATAGTCATAGTAGACATCGTCGCCGGTAGGATAATTGTCAGAAACTTACTAGCTGAAATGATTAATGTTTCATTATGAAGGTTATCGAAAATTATAAGAATATGAGGATAACATTAATAAAGCAACATTAATTTAATTCAATTTATTCAATCCGTCCTTTTCCCACACTAAGTTATTTACATTTTTCAGGTTTATTCATTTATGTATTGTTGTTGGTTAAAACATCATTTCGTCCGTCGAAATCATTCGTACTCGCTATCTCGTTTTTTTGTTATTATATCACTGCTTCAATATGTCCTTTTTGCACTGTTAACCGATTTAGAAGGGACACGCGAACACTTAAGGCTTCGTTCCGATGAACCAGAGTGGCAGTGTAAATTTTATGCCTTTTGTTTGCCTCTAATAGTAAAATGTTTGCAGAATTTATCAGAATGTTTGCAAAATCGCTAGCTAATCGCTATCTAACTCGTTATATTATAGCACAGTATAGTAAAAATAGTAATCATTATATGAATTATAACACCGGGGGCAATGAGTATGATTGCGACAGACTTCTACCAAGCGTAACCCGTCATTTTTTCCTTGTTGCTGCAGAAATAACAAGCACCTAACACTCATTAGTGCGTACCATGATCTAGCCTGTCAAAACCTGGTATTTCATGTGTAGCGAGAAAAAAATCTTCAGCTCACCTGTCTATTCTATCAACATGCACAAATGACACTGCATTTGTTTTCCTGTAATCATACTATCTCACTAGCCGGCCTTCATTTCATGACGCAATGGTTCGCTGGCTTTCCATTTATGTGTTTTCAAATCGGATGTTACTCCCATTTCTCCTATTCAACAAACATACCTGTACCATCTCAGACCGAGAGAGCCTAAATACTTACGACAATTCCGTTAGGTCACTTGCCATTCAAATACACCGCGTTCGTATGACGATAATCACATCGATTGCTTAGACTTCTAATTAAATTAAACTCACTCAATATTACATTTATGCTTATTATATTATCATTAAGTATCAGAAGGATTTTACAGCTAATAATTTGACTCTTTGGTCTTCGGGGATAGAATAATGATTTAAGGTTGATACATTTGTTTGCTGCGAGATGGTGTCTGCCGTTCTGAAATCTGTAGTTTCTGTGACAGGCCTGCGTGCCGTTAAAGGGGAAGACAAAGCCGATTGCTTTTCCTTTTAGCTTAGAAGTTGATGGCCTTGCCAGCATATGCAGCGAGATTGGCTTCTCGGAAGGCCTCTGAAACCGTTGGGTGAGCATGGCAAACGCGAGCTATATCTTCGCACGACGCTCCGTACTCGAGGCCTAGTGCAGCTTCATTGATGATCTCCCCAGCACCCTGAAAAATCAAATATAATTAGACCGAAAGATTTGAGTATATACAACCAAATATCCGAACTTACTGTTTTGAAAAACATTGTAGAAATAGCAATGCACTTAGGAACAATATACAATTGAAGAAAAGCTGTAGTAAGAAAACTTATTATTTATA